>NW_009734594.1:0-38597 GCF_000703405.1 Apaloderma vittatum | reverse complement strand
GGCAGGTAGCCTTCCAGCCAGGGCCGGCGTTTTGGGAGGGCTGCCCCTGCAAAAAGATACTCAAAAGTTTATATTCTTGAAAGTTGTGGGCTGCTATTGTAGGGTTTAGTTTTTTGGATGAGTCTTTGGCTGTCTGTCTTTCATCTGTGGAGGAAAGGGAGTAATACTCTGTTTTCTCTATGTGTTCCCTGTGCGGATTTCCTGGCTGCTGCATATGGACTTCCTCCTACGCTGAGCTGCTACGCCCGTTCCTTATTGTCACCTGTCAACAGTTTCAGTGTCTGCCAGTGCAGTCGCTCATAAATTTCACAAAATTGACAGACGAGTTTCAGACGGGTTTTGCTACTTTTTTTTTTAAGCTCTTGAGTGGCAGCATACTGATGTAATACTGTGAACGTAAGTTCAAACTCACGGAAATAATATAGTAGCACAAGTTTAACTAATTTATGATAGTTATATGAATAATCCTGCCACAACCTATGCCGTTTGGAGCTGCCTTAAATTTACTCAGATTCATTCAATTTAGACAGATTTACTCTGAATCAGAGTTCAGCTGTTTTCTTCCTGTCTTGGGCATTATTATCTTACACTGCAGAAGTAATTATGTCTGTGGTAGTGTAAGCCCCGTGACCTTTGGAACAAGTACTTCCCTTGCACTGTAGTGCAGAAGGAATGTCAGTCCTATGTATTCACTTAAGAACTACATGAAACAAATTGCGACTGGACTGAGACAAGGAGATATAAGTGGACTTCAGTCACTCAAGTCTCAAATTACATTATAAAAACCGCCATATGTTGGTCATCTAAGTTTGGGTACATCTTAGCTCATTAAATGTCTTCTTTCTTGACCTTGGTGTTCCTTAGGTTCACATAAACCTGCCCAAACTCTTCTCGAGAAGCAGGTTTGGGTTGTGCTTTCCTCTAAACAGGTACCGACAGAATCAGCTTGGATCTGTCAGACAGCCACCACCAGTCTAGTATAGCCTGTGGTTTGGTGGCTTCTGGTGTGCTGTGTGTGTCTGGCCTCTTGGATTATGAATCGCCCTCCCCCCATATGTTTGAATAGATTCAATCTGAAAGATATATAATTTACCTCTCCATCCTTAAACTAAGAGTCACAGTACTCTCTTGGAAGATGGAGAAGTATGTTTGAACTTCCTTATGTTGAAGAAGGCACTAAACTGAGGTATTTAACTTCCTGTGCACGTGTTGTAGTCATTAGGGTGTTATATCAATGGTGCTGACACTTTAAAATTGTTGTCTTTGCCGAATTCAAGCCAGTATTTCTTGCAAAATAAAACAATAAGTGTATCTTGTCAGGATGTGATTCTAGATGATGAATTTTAAGAGATTTTTTTTTTTTTTTAAGCAAGCATTAACACCTGAGTCCAGTGCCAGCGAATACTCTGAGCTGACCTTGCCAATAGGCAATTTCATCACTCTTCTGCAGTATCCTTCAGCAGGTGTTTTCTGGGCACTTAAGAGTTTTCTGGATTCTACTGTTAAGGCTTGGTGCCTGAAAACTAGAACTTGTAGCCCAAAGCTGTAGTTTTTAGGCCCTTCATTGGCTCAGGCTGCATGTTGGATGCTTCTGTTGTTCTTTGATGTTCGTGGCTTGAAATACAAGCAACTTAGATAACAATTAAGTTCTGTAAGTGGGTGAGGCATATAATGATTTTTCTCTTCCTGGTGTCCTGTACTTTAAGTCAGTAGGAGTTTGTTTATAGAGATAATATTTACTAAAAATAAGCACAAAAGCTCCTTAGTCCCATGCCCTTTTAATTATTTCTGTACAGAAGAACTCTGGGAAAATCTGCATATGCTCTACATTATAGATTCTGTTAGTAGAATAGCAAAGGGCTTAGTTTTGTAAGTATGCCATAAACACCTTTTTATGGCCCATCTACACTCATATTTAACTACTACCTTTTTTCTAGGTCACTATACTTGTAATGTGGCTAAATTTGATTAGGATCAGTATTAAGCATTTCAATTAAGTGTGCTGGCATATTTAAAGTTGGGGGGTTTTTTTGGTCTCTTTAATAGAGCGTGATTGTGGAAATACATAAGGATGCCGTGCTTAGATTTAGTTGTCATTCTCAGGTTCTGTTTTTTTTTTCAGTTGGAGAGGTTTATTTTCCTACCAGAGATCTGTGGAACAGAGCTCAAGCAAATTTTTTTTTTTTTCATTTGTATGTACTGGGAGCTAATCATGGATACATTTTATAAAAAAAAATCAAATCTTTGGCACAACTGATATCTTTATTTAGCATCTATTCAATTTTATTTCCAGGACTCTTCCTCTGTGTGTGTCTCCTCCATCCTAGCCTGCCCCTTCACACTCCTCCAAGCAGTCAAATTCTAGTGGTACCTATTAGGGGTGGAATTATCTGACGTTCACAGAGCTCTGCTGTAAGGAACAATCTATAGCCAGTTCAAACTCTTGGTGATGGTTAGAATGACTCTCTGCAGCTTTGAAATGCCTATTTGGTGTTTTGAGATGCTTGTGTCTCTGCCACCAAGCATTTCCTGTAAGCGATATTGATTATTTTTTTTAAGTTTTTATAAATAACAGATTTAACGTAATTTGATTTTGAATACACCTCTTTCCAGTGTTGAAAAGTAATAGTAGATTAGCATTGCTTCTTTCTTTTGTTAGCTATAGAGAGACTACTTCAAATAGTTGGTAGCAGCACTAGTTCTGGAACACTGTAGAAGAATAATAATGAGTAACATAGGTGCAGCATGACAAGGATTTCTCTGACTCCACTTGATAACTGAAGAATTCTTTGTGTAATATTTGGTAAATGTCAGTCAGCTCACATATATACTGCAAGTAGTGAACGTATAGAAGCATGGTATGTAGAATATATGAGAAACTACACTTGTTTGGGTCTATTTTAATTCTTTCTGTTGTGATTGCCTGGTAACTTTGGTGTTTGGATGAACTGAGGTGAGGAGGAGATAGTTCAAAATAAGTTTCAGGAGAACAGTCCTGTATTTCCATGTCCTGGAACCATATACCTGCATTCTCGGAAAGTGTAGTACTTCTTGTCATAAGCTGTTGTCTACGTGATGAGTCTGTGGGGATTGTACTCCCAACAATGAGTAGTTTGTGTCAATCTAAAAAATATAGTTGTCCTACATCAATAAGAATTAATAAATTATAATCTTCTTACATTAGTGTTATTAGTAATTGTTATACATTAGAGCCTTTTATATTTTGTCAAATTAGTTCTTTAAAATTAATATTTTACTCCAGAAAGTTTACAAGTGACCAAACAGACACGTCATCCCAGTGTGCTGGGATGTGCCACAGTAGTACTGCCAGGGGCTGTAGAGCTGTGTGTCAGTCTGTTCCCACTAGTGACTTGGATCTTTCTGTTCTGGGGATCTTTTCATTGCAGCCAGACGTGGAATATAAAACTGATTAGGAATTAAAATGGGATTTATTGCATTCAGGTATTCAATTTAGCGACAAAAATGATTACGGAGTAATTTAGTTTAAAGAAATCACTTTTACAAACTCACGGATATCAGGACTATGGAAGTCACCTTGGAACGGAGGAAACTTCATTTTTAAAATAAACTAGTTATTTTTTTTAAAGCACATTTCTTGAATACCTTGACTTTAATTAAACAGAATTGTCAATTTAAAGAAGTTGACTTTCCATTGAATATTCTGTAATTATTACTTTATAGAAGAAAAAAGTTGCATTTAAATTTGATATATTGCAGTCCTGTTAATTACCTCTTCTATCCAAGTATAGTGGCTTTTTCTGTATAATAAAACTTCAGGTATGTATAACCTGTTTAAAAAAGAAATAATAAATCTTTTGGACAATGGACACTAGATGAACTTATTTTACATAAAAATTTCTTTATGATAATGGAGTAATTTAATTTCTTCACAGATAATGAAACTGCTGTCTATACACTAATGCCGATGGTTATGGCTGACCAGCACAGGTAAGAGCTGCTTTAAATTTCCTTTTTTTTTTTTAAAGGTCCAAAAAACCCAGCATGTTTGCTAGTGTTGTCGCTGCTAGAGCACTCTCGGGATTTGTGCTGCTGAATTGCTGACATATCTTCTGTAGCTGAAGTTATTCACTAACTGTGTTGCATCACAGCATATTCTTACCCGAGAAACCTGTTTTGTTTTATGTCATCGATGGGAGCTGGCATTTCTTCTGTTGAACAAATAAGAACAAATAAGAACAAAAGCATTGCTTTGTAACTGGGTTGTAGCTCTCAGTGTGTACTTATTGGTGACATAGAAGCTCATAGTCTCATTAAATGACTTGAAAAGACGTGGAATAAGAGTTGGACAGCAAGGTTGATAGTTCTGGGATTCCTAAGATGAGCAGCTCTTTCTTTTACCCACTTGTCCTGAAAGTGGTTGGGACCTGGGGTCTGTATAGCACCAGCTCAGTGGTGCAACCTTCCAGATGAGTTTTTGTAGGCAAGCAGGTAGTAACTGTTACTGAAACTGTAAACTCTTTATCTAATCAGGATAAATATTTGTTCTGCTACATAGTGTCTTCTTGAGGTTGTGTTCAGGGGTTGTAAGTTTATGTGATTAACTCATCACTGCGGTTTGAAATCATCAGTTCACTTGCAGTTTCACCTATTTTGAAATATTTTATCTTAACTAATATTTGATCTTTACTAATTCATTAAGGCTTAAAGGGTCCTATTTAATTTTTTTGTCTTACTGACATGTCACGTCTCCTGTTTCATTGAGGTGATTTCACATACCAGTCTTCCTTCTGAACTTTGTCTGTATTTGGGAAAGCTGCTGGAAATCTGGTTAGGGTGTCTGTGTTAAGATACAGAGGAAAATGGGTATTTATAGTTTTTCTAACCAAAGCTATAGATATGCTTATTTTCCATATTTGTAAAGAAGTGATTTGACTATCTGGCCTAGTTCTTACTAGTTTACTTATAAAACAGTTTCCCAGTGTCACAGTTCATTTTTTTTTTATGTACGAGTAAGAAGTGAAAGAGTAAAAGTACTGTTAATAGCAAGTGCTTGAAAGCAATCAGATCTCTTGTTCAGAAATCAGTCGGAGGGAAAAGAAATAGCAATCAAGTAAGAAATAGAATGTTTATGCACAACTTACAGTATATACTTTGCTTGGATATTGTGAGCTGCTTTTTAATAAAAATTATATTTGTATTTGAAGGTCTGTCTCAGAGCTGCTATCAAATTCAAAATTTGATGTGAATTATGCTTTTGGACGTGTGAAGAGAAGTTTACTTCATATTGCAGCAAAGTAAGACTTACCTGAGTCCAGTCCAGAAGTTAACAATGAAAGTATTACCATAAAGCTAAGGCACCAATGTAAGCTGGAAAACTCTGTAGTATCAGTTAACATTTTGTTTTTATGCATCCTTTTTGTAATTTTTCTGTTCTTTTAGTAATGTGCCTGCCTGAGAGGACAGATCTTACACGTGATTTCAAATGGCTTTCCAAATTCTAGTGAAGGAAGTCTTGATGGATACTTTTTTCCTTTCTGTGAAATCTGTCTTGAAGAAATGTAGCCATTATCCTGTATAGTTGGGTTACTCTTGCCTTTGTTGATTTAGAGAAATCTTGTCTGCAGGTGCTACTTATTCTTTAAGCATTCTAAAACAGTGGGAAGCACTTTTCCTTTCATTGGGGAGTAGCTGTTCCAAAGTACTTTATGTGACCACAACTGAAGGAAATATGACTTAGTCACTCATTTCTAGTAAACTTTTGTATCCTGGACAAAGGACTTCAGTGCAAATTTTAGACCCGTGATCTAGGTTATTTATTATTTATGTAGCTCTTCAATGGGAGTAATTCTGTATTGCCAAGAAACAGCCAGATTAACATAACCTTGATAGAAATGAACCAGATAATTTCCTGAAAGGCCATTTCCAAAACTAGACTTTAAACTAATGCATGAATGCTTTATTTTTGGGTTCTATTTAAAATATATTGGAAATTCTTACATTTAAACTGTTAAAAAAACCCAAATAAAAATAAAAGAAATAGTAGCAGTACTACATATAGAGAGCAGGTATTTGAGCACGATAAAGGTAGAAATTCCGGCTTTCAGAGCAGAGTGTTTCCTAAACATTCCATCTCAGAATTACATGCTGCTTATATAAAATTTCCTTAAGAAAGTACTCAAAATGCAGGCAAATTTTTAGCATAAGTCTTAAATGGAGCTGTTTGAAGATAAATCTATAGATAACAAAGCCCAGGAAATTGTGTTACACTTAATTTCTTGATTCTGTTTTTGTCTAGTTGCTGGATCTTTAAGAGGCCATAGAAGTGCTGGTTTTGCAACTTACTATATGCTAGTCTTCACTTTCTTTGGGTTATTGTGTAGCAATTCTGTCACTGGGAAAACTAGTAACAGTGGACAAGCTGGTCCTGACAGATACAAAAATACTGTGTATTTATCCTCCAAGTGAGTTTTTCTTCTTGAAGAGCTCAGGAGTTAAGATAAACATGTAATGCAACGTTTGCGTGCTCTTGGTGACATTGATTATCCTGAAGAGCTGCTATATTATTAAAAGTGAAAGGGAGTTACAGGTTCAAAACAAATAGCAAAGAAGTACTTGTGTGAGTTTTAGATTTTTTTTTTTCTGATATTTGAATTTTTAAATGCAATTTCAGACATTGAAGCATAGCCAAAAAAATATATTGGAGTTGTTATTTAGTGGAAAACTCAGTACTGTGAATAGATGTGTACGATGAGGGAGGTGAGTGGAAATAATAAGCAAAACATTGTAAACAGTTTACATTTAAACAATTAGCAGCCGAAAGATTCACTGTTGGGTTTTAAAGTTGCTAAAATCCTGTAGGGAGACTAGCATCTCTTCATCAGTACAAGTTATCGTCAGTCAGTTCTCACTGCATTTAGGTGTCTTTAGCTTTGTGCAACGTGGAATGTGAGGGTGTAAAGACGTTCTGTGTAAAAATTTTCAACTGAATGTAATCTGTATATAGTAGTGCTGTTATCTTTACATCAATGTAGATTTGGTTTGTAAATATCCTTTTGTTCTTAGCTGTGGATCAGTTGAATGCCTTGTTCTACTATTGAAAAAAGGAGCGAATCCAAACTATCAGGACATTTCAGGGTGCACACCTCTCCATTTAGCAGCAAGGAATGGGTAAGAAAAATGTTTTAAAAACTCTTACAAACATTTTGTGCGTAATGAACTTGAGCTGACACGTTCTGTAATATTTTTTCATAGGTTGAAAAAAATACTTTGGTTTTCATTTTTGAAAACAGTGATGTCATACTGGAAATGTGGTTAAAATCTGTATTTTGAATATTCAGATAATACTTTTTTTAAAAATAGGAAGTTATGTCTGGAATGCCAATTTCAGTGCCAGTCGTTTCAGTGTTTTGTGTTAAGCAGGAGTGTAACGATTCTTATAACAGTGATTGGATGCATTCGCCTTCCAGAGAGCTAAGTGAGAAAGTATTTTGAAGAGAACACTGGAGGGTTTGGAAGGGTTCAGAGATTTCAGATTTTTTTCAGATGGTGTCTCCAAGGAAATTTTTACTGTGAGGAAAGGAATAACAAGTTTGCCTGCACAATGTTAGGAGAGGGGTAAAAAACAAAATGGTGTGGAAGCACCTTTTTAAAGATCTTTTGAGATCTTATTTCTTGAATTGTAGTATGTGGAAACACACAGCTGATAATGGTAATGTTGCCTTTTTAGAGCATGTATGTGTTACAGTAACTGAATTGTATCACGTCTTGTACTTAGATGAGGAGGAGGTAGTGTTTACTGGCTTTTTGTTTTGTCGGAGGAGTATTTGTAGGAGAAGAGAGAATGAAGCAGCCAAGTGGCACATGATGAAATGCAGGAATAAACACAGAAAATAGTAATGTAGAAAGAAGGCATGAGAAAGGTGCAAGAGCTAGCAAATAAAAAGGAAATGTAAGAGTAAACTCTTAAGGGTAAAGCATTTGGAACATGAGAGTGTGTTAAAAAACTGAACAAAACATCAAGTAGAAAACCCCCCTTACTTTCATTAAGGCAGTTATTGTACTTGACAAAGATTTAAATAGTGTTACAGTGAGTGTCGCATGTAAAGATTTAGTGGTGTACCCTAAGTGTGTTCACTGAAGTGTACCATGATGATCTTCATGGATTTCTATCTGGCAGACTTTAGTTTCTCGTGTTGAGAGTGTAGTTTGTGCTGAGCTGAAGCTGTTAGAGTGGTGGTGAAGTAGTTTTGCACTTTCCACGAAAACATTCAGCTATACAACTATGTTTTTAGCCCTGTGCTGTTGTATGCTACACTTGCACTGTGTGTCTGGTGCTATTGGTGATCACTTTTTGTTCATATACTTAGTACTATACTCCCTATAAAGTAAAACTACCTGCTGTTATTTGTGCGATGATGAACTAGAGTGAGTGGGACTCTTAAAAAGATACTTGGTCTTCAAAAATGATTTTCCCTAGCTGGATTTTAATATATTCTTTTGTTTATAGCCAGAAGAAATGTATGAGCAAGCTGCTGGAGTACAGTGCAGATGTCAACATTTGTAATAATGAAGGCTTGACTGCAGTAAGTGCTATTGATTATCATCATGCTCATAAAGTGAATGAAGAAGATTCTCGCTTCCTAAGCTTCTGCTGTATTGCATTTGAATAAACAGAACTGCTGTGTGGTCAGTGCCCTTAAGAATCAAAAGATGCGATCAAAGTACATAAGCATACGATTGTATTGTTCTAAGCTTCTCTTTGTGAAAATGTTGACAGTAGTACAGTCTGGTTTAAAATGATATTTATGAAATATTAATATCAGTGCTAAAGGAAACATGTCATTTTGTACTTAGATTCATTGGTTAGCTGTTAATGGACGAACAGAATTGCTTCATGATCTTGTTCAGCATGTCAGTAATGTAGATGTTGAAGATGCAATGGGACAGACAGCCCTTCATGTAGCTTGTCAAAATGGACACAAGACAGTAAGTTTCTAAATTTTATTAACACATTCGGTTTGCGAAGGCTGAGTAATGCCTCCATGTTGTTGTGGTTGTGTTATGTGTGTGCCTGTCCGTGTTAGTGGCCGGCCCAGCCCTAACCCGTGACAGTGTGTTTTTAATAAACTTCGGGCTAGTCAAGCACATGATAGTGTTTAGAAGTGTGAAGAACTATCGCTTGTCTTTAGTATTGACTGCATATACTTCCATGGGAACTAAATTTATTCTTGTGGAGATGATTGATCTCAGTGTTTATGAGAGTTTAAGTGAATTACTGTATACTATCCAGCTATTCTGCAGTACTATGATTGCCTTGTTTATTATGGGTTTTGATGTAACATTAAACATTTAAAAATGTTCTTCCTTGCATTTTAGAATGTGTTTGATTCATAAGTGTACCAGCTATTATGTGCTTCTGAAATAACTGACTGCGAATAAAAAATGAGCACAGAGTTGGGTCAGATATCGAATGTTAGAAGCAAAAAAGTTCCCACAGATGCTTCTTTTATTGATCTGTGTGGTTAGTTTTTAGACTGACCTTGCCTTAGGGCTGACTATTCACTTTTGGAATACAGGTCTGGATGCTTTACTTGGATTTCATTACAGCTATGTAGTGTTATACAGATTGTCTCCAGGACTCTTTACTGTTCAAAAAGTTATCTTTATACCCAGCTCCTTTGTGTTGTCATTGTCAGAGTTCGACTTTGGAAGATAAAATACTGAGAATCTGTTATCTGTAGACTTAACAACTTGATGTGGCTGGAATATAGTAAAGTTGTTAGAGGGTCTGCTCAATGTTTTAATTTTTTAGAATTTGCTTACTTATTTCTTCTAATGTGTGTTTAAAACTTTGGCTTGTGATAAGACTGCTTATGGCTGTCACTAACTTGAGGTATACTTCTCTAAAAAGTGTCGTTTTCTTTTTTAAATGATCTGTAGTTCTAGGGGTCTTTGGGATTAGCTGAAGTTCAATAAAAGGCATTGTTATTAAAATGGGAAGCTCAAAGAAGGCTTTATGAGCTCTGAGAGCCATGATTTTCCATATAGTGTTTAGAAATTACGGTTTTGAGATTCATTACTGAAATTTAAATCCTCCAGTGTAGTTAGACACGCACGACACTGAACAGTTGCAAGTCAATAGAGTTTTCTGTTGCTTTTTTTCTAATGCTAGTATTTTCTTCTGTTCCAGACGGTGCAGTGTTTGCTAGACAGCGGTGCAGATATAAACAGGCCGAATGTGTCGGGGGCAACTCCGCTCTATTTCGCTTGCAGGTTATATATTCTTAACTTTTGCATACTGTTCTCAAAGTGAAATAGATTTTTTTCTTTTTCAGCTTCTGTCATAACAATGATTAGAAAGCAGAAAATTCAGGAAATGCAGAAGCTGGCTGGTGTTTAATCTTACCTCACATTTGAATGTGTCTCATCTAAATACTTATCTTAGTACTACAGGCTTATATGCCTTTTTCTAACAGACATATTAAACACGTAGCTGTGCATATTCTAGCACGAGTCATGAATCAATGACTGCTGAACTTCTGAAAAACAAGATCTACCAACTTAGATTATTTTAAATAAACCAAAACTGCAGCCTTTTATAGGACAAATTTGACTGCTTTAATGTGTGTTATGGTATTACAGTGAACATGAAATGTGCATATAGGCTTTAAGGTTGCAACGTGGAATTGAAATTATGTGTTGCTTTGGTCAGTTCTGTTTTCCTCCTGGTTTGTTTTTATTTCAAAACTAATTACATATGATAAATGACCTTCTCTTTTAATTGGTAGAACAATTTTCTAATCCCTGTGTTTTGGTTATAGGTTAAATAGTTCACCTACGGTTAAATCTTAATATAAACAAAAGGAGAAATGGACTGACCTGGTGGCCTGCCAAGAGTTATGCTGTGAGAGCCCTGGTCTCTGGAACTGGTGTATGCTGCCTCTTGGCAGCTGAGAAGGGAAGTGGAGATTAAATAGCTGCTAGCTGATTGAAGGCCTTGGTGCTTGATTTAGGGACTGATGTTGGCCATCCACTTTAAAAGTAAGCAACTTGCCTCAGCTTGGAGGATTTCCATGAGAAGGGAGTGTGTTGCAAACACAGTGGTGATGTTCTTTTAGGAATTACTAATTGGAGCAGCTGATGGGATAGAATGAACAGGGTGCGTGGCAGAAGTCAATGTCTCTTTGTCAAAAGTGCCAGTTAGTGATGCTGCCACCTGAGAAGAAAGATTATGGGTCCCTGATGGCAGGGAGAGCAGGATATGGTAGCAGTGGCTAGTGAAGGCTGGTGAAAGCGTATCGACGCTCCGAGTCCGACTCTGAAACCCTTAGAATCATAGAATCATAGAATAGTTTCAGCTGGAAAAGACCTTGAAGGTCAGTGAGTCCAGCCTTTGTCCCAGCCCTATCAACCTACTAAACTGTGTCCCCCAATGCAACATCCACCCGTCTCTTAAACACTTCCAGGGACAGTGACTCAAGCACCTCGCTGGGCAGCCTGTTCCAAGGGCTGACAAACCTTTCAGTAAAGAAATTCTTCCTAATATCTAGCCTGAACCTCCCCTGGCACAAATCCAGTTCCTCGTGTACAATCACTCTCCACTAGGAAGAACATACCAACCTCTGCCTTTCTACAACCTCCCTTCAGGTAGTTGTAGAGGGTTTTTTCAAGATGGTTTTTTCAAGGTGTTGTGTTGTACATTTAGTCTAGAGAATTACAGTGAGGAGGTGCCTCAAGCCGGCCATTAGTGTTGGTACGTTTCTGAAACCTGGTAGCTGAATGTAAATGTTTGTTTGCACTGGGGAAAAGTCCAGTGCATTAGACTAACTTGTTGGTTTCCTGAGCTGGATGGAAGGACATGAATGAGGAGAACTCAGCTGGGAACTATGGAGAGACCAGCGAAGCTACTTTTTGCCCCTCAACTCTTAACTGTCACTTCTCCTGTGCCCTTACTGGGTGGTTAGTGCAGGCAGCCTCAATGCGTTGCAGGTCAAGCAAATGCTCGTGTACCTTTGTGTAAAGAGAGCACTGCAAACTAGATTGTGATCATAGAATCGTAAAGTTTGGGAAGGACTTTAGGATCATGAAGTCCAACCTACAGCCCTACACCACCATAACTAAACCATCTCCTGAAGTGCCATGTCCAGCCATTTTTTAAACATGTCCAGGGACGGTGACTCCAACACCTCCCTCGGCAACCCATTCCAGTGCTTCACCACCCTTTTGGTGAAGAAATTTTTCCTAATATCCAATCTAGACTTCCCTTGGTGCAACTTGAACCTGTTCTCTCTTGTCCTATCGCTGTAGATCTAAGACTTCATTGAAAAGCTTGTATTCATAACCAGAATTGCAACATCTTTTGTGTCAATCTTTCAGTTCACCCTTTAGGTACCTTTGTATTACATTTCTCAGCATGCACACTAAATAGCGGTGAATGCAATAGTCAATTAGTCTTTTTGAATAGGTTTTTAATGAAGTCACCATCTGACCACTGGTACCCAATTTCTTATTTTTTTCAGAAGAAAGGGTTCTGGAAAGTATATGTTTTAGGTGTTGAGGGATATAAATAATCTTTGGTCTTATTTTACTTTTTTTTCTGGGCAGTGGTGGCCTGTTGGAATAGTTGTTTGAAATTCTTGCCTCAAGGAAAATAAGTACTCCATACAACCTATAAATAGATGGGTGAGACTATAAAACAGATTCTGAATGGAGAAGTAAAACTCGTTACTCTTCACATTAATGGTCAGGCGAAACATTCACATGTATCGGCTAAAAGAAATTAGAACCAAGACTGATGTATTGAACTTCTGTGCAAAGAAAAGATGTTTTATCAGTTAAAAATCTTTATAATGTTTTACTGATGGTTAAAGTGCAATCAGATTATTTTTTTTGTGCCAAATCTGTTAGGAGTGAGCAAAGAACTGAGGGAAGAAAACTTTCTTTGTGAGGTAGACTAAGGTGTGAATTGAGAAAGAGCTATCTTTTTAAGGAAATACAGCTCATACAGATTTATGAGGCTCGGCTAAGATAAATTATTTCTGAATGATGAGAGTGATTCTGGCTTGATGAATGAGCCATACTTAATTTTGCACTGTTGTTCTGCACTGGCCTTGAAAGGTAGTAGAAGAATATGTGGCATTATCTTCCATCCTGTGTTTCTGCTTAGTTTCGTACCATAACTATTTTTTTTCTCCTAGCATATGTAGGTTTTATTTGTTAGATGTAATAAAGTCAGATTTATCACTCCTAATAGAGCATAAGTGCTGTATTAACTCACTTCTCTTCTTTTGAATAGCCATGGTCAGAGAGACACTGCACAAATTCTTTTGATGAGAGGAGCCAAATATTTACCAGACAAAAATGGTATTACTCCACTGGATCTGTGTGTACAGGTATTGAGTTAGCAACACTTTTTCTGTGAAATTCTTTCATTAGCTACAGTGTCACCTGATCAGGTGAGAATACTTGGTGTAATGGTAATAGATTCTGTTTAGGCACTTAATTCTGAACAAGTAAGAGGTAAAGACATGCAGAAAGGAGTGATTATTTAAAAAAAAAATCTCAACAGATTTTTTTTTTCTTTTGAAGAGATATTACTAATAAAACCAAAACTTACACAGTGCTGTCTTACTTTTCAAACTTATTCCAAATACTATATTGAGCTGAAGAAAAAAAGTCTTAAGTTTGATACTTTCGTGCACTGCTCACTAGGGTGTCTTTCCATGATTTATGAACACTTCCACGTTTTTCTGCAGGATCAATTTAATGTCAGTGTGTAAATAACACATAATGAATGAATGGGAGCTTTTGAACCTTTGCTAGTAATCAGTAGACTGGAAAACTCTAAACTGAAGGCTAAAAAAATTAGTACTGCTGTGTTTAGTGGACATAAAATTACCATGACTACTGCATGTCATTAATTTTGCAGGAAAAGGTGAAATGTTCAAATCTCTTACTGTGTTAGTAGATTATTTTAATCTCAAATTACTTAATTTCTGAAGTTTCCTTATGTGCCTAAGACCTGCAGTTGTAGTAGCTGTATGTGGTAGAGACTGCTGTCTCCAGTTGCTGTGGGATATTTCTGGAATGTTTGACTCTGAAAAGTTTGTTTCATGGACTACCATGAAAGGTTTTAATCATGTCAAGTTGCTTACAGTATTTCTTTTTGTATATAAGAAGTTCTACAAAGTCCTCAGCCCTAGTCGCTTAGAAGTGCCAGATCAGTGAACTGTCTCTCTGCTGGCTCAACTATGAAGCTCAGAGTTAGATTTTTTTTTTTTTCCCTTTATTAAAACAAAATGACTTACCATTACCATAAAACATGAAGTCTGGTCAACTTTGAGGCTTTCTACAGCCACAGACCTGTAAGCCAGTTTATCATCGTGTACTTGATAGTACTGTTCCTAGTTTTTATGATTAGCATTTTGAATGTCTGCTTCAGCCTGCAGTTTGACAGTCCCAAGGGCATCACTTTATACATCAAAATTCTGTCAACTTTTTTTAGGTGTGAGTAGTGACACCTGGTGTTTGCTGGTTTATAGTGAGGATTTTACTGTGTTCAAGACCTAGTTTGCAAGTTCATGATACTAAGTAAAAAAGAGAAACCAAAATATTTTTTTCCTTTTGCATCAAGGATTTTATTTGCTTACAGGTTTGTTTTTCAGAGTACATACATATTTTTACAAGACTGGAATTATAGATTCATATACTTCCTGCCATCATGGTATTACCTTGATTTTGAAGAGCTGACTTTCATGAATTTTTACAGATTCTGAGTGTTTTTAATTCCAATACTTAATTTCTCAGCACCAGGACCAATTAAATAAATCAGGTTTTAAGTGCCTGCTTAAAAATGTGGCTGTGTTAAATAAGGGTTGTTGCAAATAAACCACAAATTCAGATTCTGTTCTTTCCAGAAAACTTTTTTCTCAAAAGGTTGTTAAGTTAGTGTGAGCTGTTGATCTAAGGAATAAGTGGAATCATACTTGTGTGTTGATTTTGAAGTTATATTACACTTTTCTGGGCTTATCTTGGTTCTTCCTTTAGCAAGTCAGAATTGGACCGTATGAACCTTTAGGAAAATACTTGTTTTGAAGGATTAGATTCTGAGTGTAATTAGATGGATGTGTCATCAATCAGCAATGGGGAGAGAAGCTAAATATTGTACTGTCTCTGGTAAATTGTTAGGTGAATTGTTGTTTCAGAAAACAGGAGAAAGGACGTGAGTGTATGTGAGCAAATATACTGAAAGAATTTGAATCAGTCTTCTGATTCTCTTAAAATTTTTGTGATATTTGATAGATTATTGAATTTCAGTTTATTTTAGGATTAGATTTCTCCATTTATCATTTAAAAAAATAAATTTGTAATCTTTGGTGGGTTTTAATGTCTGTAATAGTATCAATCCAAATTCTAATGTTTCTTTTAATTAAAAATGTTTTTTGAACTATCACTTTTTAGGGTGGTTATGGAGAGACTTGTGAAGTCTTAATACAATACCATCCTCGACTTTTCCAGACAATAATTCAAATGACACAGAATGAAGAGCTACGGGAAAACATGGTACTACAGAATTATGTGTGATATGGTTATTGAGGAGTCTGTGTTGTGGAGATGTGATTGCTTAATATGAGTGTCCTGATGAGAAGACGCTACCAGCAGCTGACTGTCAGTACCACAGTAGTTGACCACTATGTATTTTTATTTCCCCCATGGAAAGAATTTCTATTTTAATTTAGTGTTTCATCTTTTCATATTTAGCCGAGTGGTCTAGAGAGTGTGAGAACTGAAAGAGCAGACTTGTTGTAAGCTTCAGCACAAAGGTGCTGGCAGAGCATTCTATATATACAATTACCTTGTGTAATGGGGCCTCTTTTTTTTTCATTTAGTGGTAATCTGCAGGTATCTATTCTAGGATGTGTCTCGAGTCTTGAATCATCTAGAATGAACTTGAACATTCAGAGTAAGAGCACTCATCCCTATGAAGTTGTCTTGCACAATTAGAGTGCAAAAGATTGCACCTGCAATTTCATTTGGTTATTATTGCTGTAGATGAAACTATTCCCTTTTCAGTGGTTATTATGTACCTTGTTTCTTTTATTATTGTGGGGTACTGCAATCTAAGGCAAAGTAGAAGCAAGCAAAGAATTTTTGGTTCTTGATTGTGTATGGAGAAGGAAGCATGGACTGTTTTTCTTCCCCTTCCAAATCTAGCTATCTCTGGGGTTTTGATATAGTTTTTGCTTGAAAATAACTGGAAACAATTTTACAGACTGTAAATTTAAAAGAAAAAAGAAAGAATAGATTTAGTAAAGTATTGGCTGCCACTTCACTGAACCTGGTTTGCTAAATTTTTTAAGTTTTTATTGCTCTCTGTAATCCCATTACTTCCACTGCAAGACTGAGGATTTCTAAGTCTGCATAGAAACAATGTTTAAATCTCTGAGACAGAGTTGAGTTTTACAAAGTAAAATAACAAGAGAGGTGAGAATTCTCAAAGTGTATGTTAGAACTATGGAGGGATGTTGTAGACGATTTCAAATAAAAGAGAAATTTAGAGGACTGAATGAAGCAAAACAGGCTGTCTACAGAAAGGCAAGTGGCAAAGTGTATTATTGTAGAAGTGAAGACATTAAAGTGAGAAGGATGTTTTGTCTGTCTGAGTAATGGTGGAGGTGTGTGGAAAAAAAGATCTGAGTAAGAGTGTATGCAAAGTGTTTTAGATAATACACGGTATAGTTATGCTTCATTGCCAAAACAGAAGCATATTTTAAGTGTGGTTTTCTGTGACCAAGTCTGAGCTGTTCTGCCCCAAGTCTTGGATAATGACCAGTTCATATTATCTGAAAATGATGACACAGAGAGACTGGATATGTTAGAAGTCAGCACTCATATTTTAAATATTCTTGACAAACTGTGAAAATTATCAGGAGACCTCAGGGAGAAAGATACTGCCTTGACCATTTATAGCTGGAGATTCAACTGAACCTCGAGAAAAACTTGGACATAGTCAAGGACAGTTACGTATTGGAAGAGATCAGTTAGCAAAGCCGCAGGGCTTCCAGGGCAAAAGACAACTGAAAACCAGGCAGACAGATGGGGCAGGCCAGTTCAGATCACAAGTACAAGGGCTTCTGCTTTGGGGCAGTGTGGTGGAGTGGATGATCTTTATGAGATTCCTTTTCATTCCACCTTTCTGCAGGAGAAGGTGTCAAGGATTACTGAACTTCATGAAAGTGAGAGAGAAGGGAGTGAATGAAGATGCAGTAGGAATGTGTGAAAAGCAGGGCCTCTGAAGAATTACTTGATCTGGAAAAAAAAAAGTCTAGGCTAGAGGAAAAGTGTAGAACATGGGAGTTGAAGACAGGACAGTGTCTGGGCATTTGCAACATCTAGTTCTTGTGAGCCATGTGATGGTATTAGCAAGAAAAAGGACAGTTTTGAGAAGAGGGTAAGCATAACAATTATTGATTAGCAGGGCATGACTTCCTATCCAAGGAAGGACATTCAGTTCTTTGAGGAGAAATTAAGGCATTGAGACCAAACTCTAGGATCCAGGGTTCATTTAGACAATGTTATAAACTGAGGAGTGAACCTGGGAGATATGTAAATTATGAATTACGTAACTCCAAATATGCTCTTAACTTTTAAAATTTGAAAGTGTTTCCCACTAATTTTTCAGATGAAATTAAGATGTTCTTACGAATCAATAATACACGGCTAAGCATTCATAGCATTCCATAATGTTATGTATCCTGTAGTGGATACATTGTCACTAAATGTATGCCTTTTGAGTAATCTTTGTATTGATTATAATGAAACATTAACTGATGTTAGATTAGAGGTTGGACTATATAGATGTACATTAATATTGCCAAATATTAATGCTTATGTGATAATGTTCTAAGTTAAATGATGATCTGACACTCCATGACACTGCAGTTTCTTTTCTTTTCATGTATCAGTTACGGCAAGTTCTGGAACACTTGTCTCAGCAGAGTGAAAGCCAATATCTTAAAATCTTAACAAGTCTTGCTGAAGTTGCTACAACAAATGGTCACAAACTGCTTAGGTAAGTGTGGGAGGATCATAAGTGAGTTGATAAGCTACCTGATAGTTACTGCCACTTGGTAGTTTTTATAATCTAAACTATCTGCTGCTGGGCACGTGCTGGAGTAGATGGATCTCAAATCTGTTTCTGCATGTGAACTGCAGGAGAGAAAGTTGGTGTCTTTATATAGCTGCTGGAGCCTAGAAGCTTGAGTTGCAGAGAAGTGTGCGTTTGTTTGGTTTGGCAATGTCAGCTCTAGGAAGGGAAGCTTTTAAGCCAATTATCCATCCTTCCCTTTTTTTCCCCACCTCTCCTTTTTTCTTCCCCCCTCTCCTTTTTTCTTCTCTTCCACATCTTTACTTTTCTGCACGCTTTTGAGACTGTTTGAGGAGAGTTTTGTTACTTCAGACAATTGTCTCATATTCGCTGGCTGAGTTCCTTTGATGGCTACTAGCATATACAAGACCAAAAATTTCATCTACTAGTGTGCTGTCTGAGCAGCTCATGGAGCAGTTACTTGGGGAATCCCATAAAATAGGCAAGCATATTGTCCTAATATGCTTTTCTAGCTTTTGTGGCATCTCTTTGAGTCAAAGTTTGTGCAAAACGCCTCATCTGTAATCTGCTGTAAAACCAGTAACACTTTACTGTTGTCAAAAGCCATCATGATTTGCTCTAACCTTTACGCTGTACTAGAAGCTCAGAAAATTTTTGTTGGAAGAGGTCAAAAGCCTGATGAAAGCATGAGTGGAAGTTCCTTACTAACATGTTCTAGATGGCTTTTTGGAAAAGAGAGGTTTAAGAGCATTCTGTAACCAGAGAGGTCTGTCAGCGTGGATTGTAGAGGAGTAAGACTTTGAATGCTTCTTTTCAGTTGGGTCTGGAGTGCAAGGAGCCCAACAGTTAGATGGGTACTAAATAGTATAATTTTAGTTCTAAGTGCTTGCCTTTTCTTTTTTCCTCTTTTTTAATCCCCATCAGTGAAGTTAAATTTGGATGGCACTCTTAGATAGCAGGTCAGAACTCCTAGGCAGTGCTAGGAAATTCCTGACACCATTAATCACATGTTCGGATGGGTGTTTGCTCTGATGAATGAGCGTAAGATATTTAACCCCCTCAACTCAAATGTTGTGGGTTAAAGTGCATAGACATATTAATGACATTTTGCTGCAAAGATAAATTTTTGAAAAACTTCAGCTGTTGTTGGGTTCAGTTTGTAATCAATTCAACTAGTAACACGTTGCTTTTGTCTCCAGACTTCATTATAACCAAAAGTCTCCCACAAATAAACTGTGACGAAGTGTAAAACCAGTCTGCAGGAAAGGGTTTCGAAAGTACTTTGTTATGGGGACATGATGATCTTAGAGGTCTTTTCCAGCCTTAATGATTCTATGATTGTCAGAAGTTGTCATAGGTGAATTAGATCATGTGAGACAGTATTTGTTTCTGTTTTAGTATCTTCAGAGATAAATTAAACTGATGGCATGTTTAGTTTTGATTTATTACTGTTATCACTCCTCTACTTTGAGCAGAGCTCACTCATTACGGCTGTAGAAACAGTATCTATGTGCCTGTACTCTCTGAATTTGAGCCAGTGTGTACTCAGGTGCCACTGCGTGTGGGTTGACTAGCAGAGGCTGAAGACAGGCCAGAAACTTTGCATTGCGCTGGATGAGTAGGAATTTCCAGAGATGCCTGTGCTGATGGTGTCTTGTGGACTCTCACTGGCCCACATCTCTCTGGTGCTTTGTACTTTGTGGTATGTTGCAAGGGAAATGGAATTATTTTCTTTTTCGGTTACAAGATACAGTTTCACATACTCAGTTTGACATTCATCTCTGTTCTCTCCAGTTCTGTTCCCTGACAGAGGCTTCAGTCTCTACTTTAACTAAGTATTTCTCAGTTGCTTTATTATTAAAATAACAAGGATGAAGGTAGTACTTGATGAATGTAGACCCTCTGAGTCTGTGCCTTTTTTTTCCCCTCCTTCTAACAAATAGTATGTAAAATGCACTCCATACATGAAAACCTCCAAAAATGGTACTCTTGTGTGGCTGAACTACTGTCATCACTGTTAGATTCTGGGGTGCTAAACTGCAGCCTGTTTTTTACTGGGTTTGTTCAGAAGCATCTAAAGTTTTTTGTAATGCTTTTAGCAGGTGGCCAGGAGTGCCACCAATCTTCTACCTGAGGACTTCTGCCTTGAATAACAGCAAGAAACCTGTTCAGTTAGCGTTGTTGGTGCAGACTGGGCCTAGCTGAACATTTACTAACTGCTAGTGAAAACTTCAATAGACTACAAAGTACTTTAAGGTTTTTCTATATACGTGGGTATATATGAGGAGGTAAGGAGATTTAAACATAAATTTGACCAGGGAAGCACTACTGTTGAGGGATAATAAACCTCAAGCTTCTGGAGTTAGCTTCTTGTATTCATGGATCCTTTTTGGTACATAAGCAAAGATTTTACAAATCCTAATTCTGGCACTATAATTACAGCCTGGTTAAAAAACTTAACGTTCCCACTGTTGCACGTTTTATTTGATGTGTTTCTGTCTTAACTTGATTTACTGAAATTTTCTCTGGTTAAAGTCTAGATTGTGACAAGAGATTCATACTTTGTGTACCAGTTTGGTAAAATTCTTAGTATGTGGCTTTTTAAAATTCACACTTCACTGGCAGTCACTAAAATGTAGCGCTGAAAAAAAATAGGTCTTTTGCTTTTACCCATGCCATAGGGAGGGTGAGGTAATGATAAAAGTTCTGTGAAGTGCCAACTGGTTGTGTTTCAGCAGATTTGTGAAATTAACAGATTATTACTTGCATCAGAAGTTTACAGCATCCTCCAAGATGTCAGTTTTCAGACAATTTTTTTTACTGATTTATAGCTCAAAAGCATACTTTTAAGTTGGAAGTACTTTAAAGATAGAATTGAATATGTGTTCACTTATATAATATTAATAGGTGAGTAGAGTTCAGTAGAACCAAAAAAATTAATTTCTTTCATTTTTCGTTGCATGTTCAAGACAGAATTCTTGCTACTTCAGGTTAAAGGAATGAAAACCAAGTTGAATTTGCTGGAGAATGTTTGGCTTGTGAATGAAATTAGGAATATTTCATTCTACACTATAGATACAGAGTTCAGTGTTAGCCAGTTCAGTTAAAAAGACATAAAACTTTTAATATATTTATTGGACAAATAAATAACATAGTAGTGCTTTTGCGTAGCATCTTTTAGATGAGACTTCTCTTGAGTAGAAACAGTGTCATCCTTGCTGTTCTGATCCCTTGTCTGACTGTGGTAGTTCATGGCAGTATGATAATAGCTAGGTGAGGATGGGCTTGGCAGCAGACTTGATTAGTCAGTACATTTTTACCATTGAATGCTATCTTTTCTGGATTGAAAAACTGTCTTCATCTGGATATCCCAATTTGTTTCATAAATTGAGATCCTTACTGTAATAAGATGGATTTCTTACTGGTGCTTCACAAGAAATGTGCACGTGCAGAAAAACAAATGAGGTATTTTGCAAGATCTGGAGTTTGTTGTTCTTATTTCACTTCTAGTTAAATTTATGAATACATGTTTGTAAAATTGTAGTGCTTGTATTTGACTTTTGGGGCTGATGCAGGAAATGAAGATTAAAATTGACTAGGGTTTAAAGCTTAGGGTTTTTTTCCTGACAAGTGTATCACACCCTATGATTAGATTGCTTAATGTACTAAATTGCTTCATCTAGGAAAAGAAACTTAAATATTTGATTTTTTTCCCCAGCTTGTCAAGTAATTATGAAGCTCAAATGAAGAGTCTCTTAAGGATCGTGAGGATATTTTGCCATGTCTTTCGTATTGGCCCATCCTCTCCCAGTAATGGAAATGACATGGGCTACAATGGAAATAAAACTCCAAGAAGTCAGGTGTTCAAGGTCAGAAAAGTATATGATGTTGTTAGGAAGATAGACGTTAAAGAGATGAATTTCACAAAGCATGCATTCATTAATCAGACATCTCATGAACAGGAAGTAAGTTTGGTTGATGTCCCTATCCCTTCTTAAGTTAAGCCTGCCTCTTTCCTTCTCCTTAATGATTTTTTCTTCTGCTGGATTCATTTAACCACTGATGCACATCTCATCTTATGATTTCTGTTTATTTTTTATTTGATACATTGATTAGATTATTAGCTGTTGAAAGTTTAGTTACCCAGCTTCTTTTTGGTAACTTTGTTTTTATTTCTATTATGTTATGTAAGAGTGTAGTAGTCTCAAAATGTTGTAGCATTAATATCGTAGATTGTATTAATGTAATTACAAAATCATATTTGGAGATTCATTGGGAGTTCTGATCATTGAGTTTTATTCAGCTTCACAAGGTGAATGCAGGTAATTGAATTCTTAATCTGTTCATTGCTTGCACTGTGACCACACAGTTTTTTCCCAAGTTGTTCTTGAATTTTATTATGATGTACTTTGAAATATGCCAGCTCATTGCTACCCTCGCAAGGTTATTGACTTGTAACTGTTTTCAAATGCTTACTTTAGGTGCTTGCCATTTAGATGTTTAATTTCTAAAGTCAGGTGTTGGGGTTTTTTTTTATGTGCTTGTTGGTTGAGGAATCCCTCTGTGGAATAATACAGCTTTCCTTTCTGTAAAGCAGTTCTGGTTTTCTGCATTCCACTCAGTTTACGTTGAGTGGATAACTGACATGCTGTTCTGAGCATCAAAATATTAACTGAAAGGTAGTCTCTTCCTTGTCCCTCTGCCCTGAGTGTTGTGAAAATGATTTTTTGAAATTACTGCTTTTATTTGATTATGTGTGCTCCATCAGGTTACTTCTAATGATTTTTAAGACAGAGGTGTATTAATAAGATCATGAGAGATCGTACTCTTAATTCCTGCTATATTTAGTCAAGTAGATCAGTTTTTGTTTTAATTTCTTCTCTTGGAAAGAAGGAAAGCGTTAGACTATTTAAAAAGCAAACACAGTGTTTGTTTTTCTGATAGCAAAATAGTTTTAATAACAAATTGGTTTACATAATGAATCTAAAACTTGAGTATGAAAAATACTGTGTGCAAAATGTAACATGTTGTACTGCATTCAATGTAATAATTTTCCTTTAGAGTTATTCACTAAAAAATATCGAGCTAAATTGACACTGTGAATTTAATCAGATTTCTGTTTTCAAAAAACAAACCACAAGAATTTATCAAAGACAGCATTTTCTAACATTTTTAATGAAAATTGGTTTAAATATACCAGATTAAACAAGCAGATGTTAAATTTCCTTAATACAGGAGCCGTCTGCAGTGAGATATTCTGCTTTTTTTCTTCAGTTTTACAGGCAGCTGACCTCATCTCCTTGCATTTTGTGTTTGCTCATAGCTCAAAAAGGAAAAAAATAAAAGAAGATTTCATACTTTTTAACCCCAGATTGTTTCACACCTTCCAGTAAAACAACCAAAACCATTCAATTACAATTTGCAAAGGCAATTGTATTTCAGCAGAATCACTTATGTATGTGCCCAAGCAACTTTGTATGCTGAAAAAATTGTTTCTCAGTTTATTATGGAGTTAAGTCTTGCAGTAGACTTGATATTATATACTGGCGTGGTTGCCCCAGAAAATAGCAGTAATTCTTTTGTGTAAAATCAACATTTATGTTTTTTAATAAATGAGCAAAATACTACTGTTGCATCAGCTAACAAAACCAGAAATTATTGTTGCTACTACTTGATTTATTGAAAAAGTATTAAAACTGAGGCAGCCCTTCATTAGGGCCACTATGGTCTCCATGATACTCTTAAGGTTGATTTAAATTTCAAACTCAAATATACAAAACAGCTGATGAGAACTTATTCTTGCTTGGGAATGGGGCCCACAGCCAAGTAATTCTTTATTTGACAATGCCAAGTTAATCTTTAGTTTTGGCTTGTTCTTCCCTGAATTTACAGTAACTGGGTAGTGGGAGATCAGACATAGTGCTGAGTCAATTTGGTGACTTTTTAGTCTCTCTTATTCCTGTCTTCCCTTTCCTCTTTTTGTCATATGAAAATGTGGTTGTGATAGTTCATTTCACCTTTTGGGAGGAAGGATAAAAAGCCCACTGTATCTCTGGATTTATTACACTGGTACGGAGGCTTCTTGAAGACCTGGCAGTTGTAGGCTGTCACAGGTACCAGTACTTTCAAGTGGGACATGAAGCTCGAAGGCAAAGAACTCCTCTTCTGGTTTCTGTTTTATTATAGTTTTCTTGAATACAGGCTCTGTAACTGTTTAGTACGGACTATTAAAGAAACTGCAGAGGCTGCTGCTTCGAAGTAGGAGTTAAATCTGTATTAGAAAAGTCAACATGGAACTTAAAAGCTTTTAAATTTGAGATCCGTATTGAAAATTTTAGAGGAAAGTAGCTTTAAATTAGAATTTGCTTCTGATCTCCAAAATTCACTTGGAGGGATAAATGTTGGAGAGAGTTTGAATATTGATACAGATTTTATGGGGAAAACCAAAGTCTCTTGACTGCTGTTTCATGTCTTATGTAAGGTCTTAAGTGGTTTCTGGAGCACTAGCAAGTGATACAGGTCACCACCAACTTCTTTGAATGCTGTTTATTGGAGCTAGTGAAGACCTCTAGATACTTTCTTTACTATAGAGGAAGCTAATCTGTTGTTCAATACTGTTTTCTTTCAAGAATGACCTAGTAGAAAGGTTTATCTGAGGAGGACTGAGGGTAGCACTGGCAGTTCTGTCTTGTGGGACATGCAGAGGAACATTATCAGGCCTTATTGCATGGAGTAAGGGGTTGCGTCCTTTCCTTCTGAACACTCTCTCATTAGGTCTGAATAGATCTGTACGTGATGTATTTTGTAACTCCTTTTAAAATACTGGTGCAAACCCAGATTTTATCCAGTAAAAGAATCATGGAATCATAGAATGTTAGGTGTTGGAAGGGACCTCTGGAGAACATCTAGTCCAGCCCCGCTGCCAGAGCAGGATCCCTTAGGGCAGCCACACAGGAACGCGTCCAGGCAGATTTTGAAAGTCTCCAGAGAAGGAGACTCCATGACCTCTCTGGGCAGCCTGTGCCAGTGCTCTGTCACCCTCACAGTAAAGAAGTTTCTCCTTATGTTGAGGTGGAACTTCCTATGTCCTAACTTAAACCCACTGTGTCTTGTTCTATTGCTGGACACCACTGAGAAGAGAATGTCTCCTTCCTCTTGATACCCACCCCTCAGATATTTATGTACATTAACAAGATCCCCAATAAGAAATGAAGAAAAGATAAGAAATGAAGAAAAACTTTCTTCTGACATTTTGCTTAGTGCTGTGTTAAGTTTTTCTGTATTATTATACTCACTGAATGCATTTTGAAGAGTTCTCACTATTATCTAGCTTGGAAGGGATTAAAAATATGAGTATATCTTGATCTGAGGCTACTGAGGAATGTTGTTACTTGACAAGGACAAGAAAAATCCCAGGCCCATCTTTGCTTTACTGGTGTTCACTGTATATAATTCATTACAACCCTGATCATTTCAGGCCTATCCAAATGCTTCAAAGTGGAAACACTAGCTAATTAAGACACTCTTGTATTGATCTTGCAAGAAACAGAAGTCACCAAATTTCAACACGTGAACAAACTACTAGGAACTCAAATGAGATCTTACCAGTTAAAAACTTTATGAATGGTGATTTTGACTGGATTTACATTCATTACTTTTTCATGTATTGCTTTTCCAATTGCTCTTCAGTATGATCATGTTAAGGAAACTTGCTGCAAAATCTCCCAGCCTAGTTGAGAAAAATTGGAAGCCCGTGGTATTTTTCCCCCTTATTTTATTTACTGCTCTTGTCTAGAATTGAATTGACTTCTCTGCTGTGATCCAGTCACTTCAGAGATTAGTGATCTGCTCCCTGTGTCTTAAAAGACTAACTAACTGTCTCCTGGGAAAAGATCTTATTCCAGTGGTGCAGTTTGAATGTGGGTTTGATTTATAGTATCTTGATTGTTAAATGGGTAAAGAGGAAGGTGTTACATAGCTAAATCCTTGCTTTTGGGAGATGAGGTGTGCAGCTGTTAAAGCTAGGTACTCAGACTCAGATGTGTAATTTCAGAGAAATATTTCAGAAATGTAAGATATGAAAACCGAAGGTTGAATGGAGGTTTGGGTTTAATATGTGATTCACAGTAAGAACTGACTGAAGAATGCTGACTTGTTTTGAAAAAAATGTTACTAGTGGTTTGCTCGAATACATCCATATTACGTTTGAAAAGGTCAGATCATGGGTGCTGACATAAAATGCTGAGAACTGTGGGTGTGGAGGTGGTGGGCAATATTTAGAAGAGTGCTTTATATCCTGAAGTTAGGCTATATAAAAAAAGTGAAACATTGAAGTCACTGTTGTCAAATACACTTTTGAATGATTTTGTGATCAGAATCTGTTAAAAACTCACTTTGGAAAAAGAAATCTGTTGCAAGAGTTCTGAAAGGCGTGCGAAGTCTATGGGAAGTAAAAGATAAAACACAAGACAGCAGTAGAAAAATGACATCTGACAAGCTAAGCCCTGAAAAGTTCGAGAGAAGAAAACTACATTTTAGTATTCTAGTAAACAACCTAGTTTCTTCTGAGCTACACATTAAGAAGAGAGCTGCAATTTAATTCTTCTGTGTGTGCATTGAATCCTTGTTTCCATTAGAAAGTTTTTCTAAGTTATATTTCATGGTGAAAGTCTGACAAGTAGGTCTTGGAAAGGAGTTAACTTGATCCCATATGTCAGACAGTTATGTAGGAAATGGTACCTACCCAGGAGGTGTTCTGATCTCCATCTAGAGAAATGTGTGGTCTCCAGGAGTATGATGATTAAGGAAGTGTGGAGCAAAGCGTATTAGTCTTAGAGATCAGATGTTCCCGAAAATTCTTACTGGGCAAAAAAAATGGAAAAATAGTGGTAAAATTTTTAATGGTAAATTTCAACACAACTTCTTAATACACAGCTTTTGTGAGAAGTAATTTATTGTCTCTTGAGAGCGTGTCACTATGAGGTGTTCTACAGTGATCCAGATAGTGAAGACTTCTGGCATAGTATGCTGTGAATAGCTCTTAATTTTTAAAGACAACTTTAGAAGATGAGAACGTAATTTTCCATATCTGCTAAGTCTTTGAACGCTTTAACTGTTTGAAATTATTGATGCAACAGTAATACATGGAAAAAGTACATTTTGAAGTTCGCTCTTATTTTTGGAATGCTATCAAAGACTTGAGTCAGAATTGCCTCCCTGGAGGAAATGTATGCCTGTGCTCATTAGACTGCATGCTTGTGAAATGTCCCCTTAAACACTATTAAGGGGCAGCATAGTCACCCTTGTAGTTTTTTTGAAATGCTTGTGAGAAAGCCACAGGTGTCTCAGCCCTTTCTCTCCTCTAGCAGGCCTGCACCTCAGAGCAAATGTGTGATGATGGAATTGTACTGTTTCAATTTTGTTGGTTTTCAGATGGTGGTAGTGAATAAAGAGTGATTTTTGTTAAAATCAAGTTGGTAGCTTGAAAAATGTCTAGGAGTTTCTGAACAATACTTCTTTCTCTTTCATAAAGCTAGGTATTAGTGACCCTTGCTCTGGTCCTGCTGGTATCCCAGATGTCTCAGGGCCTTAAAGAACTGACATGGTCTTACTCTGGAAACTCAGCACGTCTTATTGTTTCTCTGCCCGAGTGTAGCACTTGGGCCATAGTGTGCTGTGTAACAACAGTGAGGCCAAATTCTGTTAAACAGTTCAATGTTTCACTCTTTCTACATTATTTTATCTTTATTCCATCTGCTGCTTGATTGTTTTTCTTCTATACGAAATTTTCTCTTTGTGCTCTATGTCTACAAGTACAGAATCTTTTAAGAGTATTTGACTTTTATCTCTAACGTGACTTCCAAAGAATCATTGAAAGCTTTTAAATGTGCATGGTATTTATTTGCCTTAAGAGGATTATCACGTTATTAATATTATCTAATATCAACATGTTCCTTTTTTTGTGTCTGTTTTTGCATGTGTATTTTGCAGCCACTGGAGCTGCTCTGGCATTCTCTAGATGAATGGCTCGTTCTTATAGCCACAGAACTGATGAAAAACAAAAGGGACTCTGCCAACATTACTTCGATTTTACTGAAACAAAAAGGACCAGATCACCAGGATGATACACCTACGCCTTCATTTGCTGCTGCAGGAACGGAGGACAGAAAGGAGCTGTCCACTGATGCCGCCGAGTCAAAAGCATATGATGTTGCTGGCAAGCAGGATGCTTGTGGCGATTGCCAGGATGTTATCTCCATGACAGCAAACAGGCTAAGTGCTGTCATTCAAGCCTTTTACATGTGCTGCTCCTGTCAGATGCCTCAGGGGTAAGGAGAGGATCCTGGTTTTTACCTAAACTGTTACCGTTTTAAAATCATATATGCTTTCTTGGAAAAATACAGGTGCTAGCCAGATGATGTTAGTGACAGTCAAGGGTATGCTTCTTAATGCCTTCACTAGTTCAATTATTTGAATGCTTTTTTCCCCCCCGGCTTTAATGGCACAGCAAGTTTTCCATAGTGCTGCTGACCATGAACGTAGCTGTGTTGGAGCAGATTTCATACTGAATGTCTGATGGCTCTTTGTAATCATGTGGGATACGTGTGGGTAGTGTAATTTTGATTTCTTGAAACTTAGCTGTTCTTGCTGATGGTTCTTAATGTGAAATTTTCCCTGAATTTAATGTGATTATCCAACAAGAAGAGCTATAAGCTCAGAAAAAAATGTGAATTATCTCTGTTTATGAAAATGACAGCTGGAGCTTGGCTATGTTGCAGAAGTTTATAACAAGGAGAGTTCAGTCTCCAAGTCGTGTTCACTTGGAATCCTGACCTGGGTTGGCAAACATGGTTTTGTGTGTGACAGGCACTACAACTTTGGTGAATTTAATACTGTCAGTGTCTGTTATTAAAAAAAAAAAGGCGTGTCTATTGTAACTGAGGCCTTAGTCTGTCCAAGATTGTCATAGTTTATATTTGTGACCTTGCAAGGAAAGAATCCTTTGACCCTCCTGAGTGGAGGATTAGATATGCATGGTGGTGTTAAAAGCTCTCTGAGGAATCTAGAAGCAAGATTCACACTACATGACCATCTTGGTTATTCCTGTCCACTCTAAGGGCTTTTTTTTCTCTCCCAAACCAAGTGGAATAAAAGCTTTCCAGTGTTGTTTGCCTGGGGTACAGTTCTCTGTGGACACTCAGGAAGATGATCTTGGGATCAGCAGATTCCACAAACACCTCAGTACTTCCACTTTTAATTTTACTCCACCTTGAAGAAGGAACTGCTGTTTAGCCATTTCCTTTGAAATCTCTGTGAAAACTTAGTAAGATAAAATACCAGTAAAGTATTATTTACAGCAGCCAAATGAAAAGCAGAATTATTTGTAAAGGTGATTAAGTATGTCCCTTTCTCCTCCCCTCCCCCTGCAATTTATATCTTTGTACCAAAATCCATTTGGAGAGGTGACTGTCTCCCTGTATCCAGGTGACTTGCTGATGGGCTTTGCCCAGTAGCTCTGTCCCTCTACAGAATTTACACTTGAGGTCAAGGAAAACTCCCGAGGATACACGTAAGTTTAAGTTAAAGTTATTGTTTTAGAAGCCAGGAGAGCAAGAACTATTTCAGTGACCACTAGGAGAATTCCCTGGGATGCAGGAAAGTAAGGCAGAGCACACCTGAACTCTGTGTTGCTTTAGGGCTTTTCAGAACTGTGCAGAGAAGTACAGAGCTCAGAGACTTGCTCTGTTTTACTGAAGTTTTCGTGTTAATAGAATTAAATGGCACAATAGTGTAACTCAGTACTGCTAGCATCTTCACATAACACTGGAAATGAAAACAGATGATCTTTTCAGGCAAAATAATATAAAAGGACTCTAATTTTAGATTTGTGTGTCTTTGTTTAATAGGAGTAAGCAGAACTCATAGTTTTCCATTGTTCCTAATATTCATACAATAAAAATGACATTTCATGCTGGTTAACGTTTGAAATATTGAGGTTATTTTCTTTTACTTGCCAAGATTGCTTCTGCAAATGCTGATATTGAATCTAAGCATTCTTTGCTAATATACTGAAATACAATGTTTTGAGTTTTCAGCATCAAAACTCATTAGTGAATGCTAAGATATTTTTTGGTTTTGTTTTTCCTCTATATATTGCATTTTACAGCTTGTGTGGCCATGTGCAGGCAGAGAGAGAATTAATTTTCTTTCATAGAAGACTCTTAGTTGTTTAATACTTTCAGATCATCTCTCACACCAGAAGCATGTTTAAAATGTTGATCTTTGATCTCTGGAAGATTTTATTTGCTTGTTTGGTTTTTTTGTGTGGATGAGAGGAAGGATATAGTGAGGCTTGTTTTCTCAAAATGGAGGAAGGGAGAGAGAAAAATAGCTCAGTTTTATGTAATATGAGCAGCTCTTTTCTAAATTGGTGTAGGGAACAGCAACAGTTCTAGGATTGTTATCCTGGACTTTTTAAAGTATTATTTTTCACAGCCTGTTTCAAGGCACTTGGTAAGAGGGTTTTATTCTCGTTCACAAGTATGCACTAGCTTTTGCTGAAAGTGAAGGATCCAATTAATTTATCTTTTTTAAAAAAATGCAAAGCATAGATGTAAATAAGTGATGTAGAATTTGCACCCATGTTAATCCTTCCCTTCTTCTCCATATATATATCTATGGCTATAGGAAAAAACCCGAAATTCCATAATTGTGTGTGAGACACTTGCCTAGCAAGTAATTTTGTTATTTCATGAAGCCATTAAATGCCACCCTGCCCCCCATTAAGTTTGTTACGTTTGTAACGTTAGTTCTTCCTGGCGCTTTTTCTCAGCACAGTTTCCAAGGTGCATACTTTTATACAATGAACAACAATATAGAACAACGTGTGTATTGTGTTGTGCATATAATATCTGTCCTTCCACATACCTGCTTCCGTTGTTGCATTGAAAGTGGGAAAGTTGCAACAGGGAAATGTGTATCTCCATAACTTCGAGCTGTTCTTGCTCATGCAGCTAAGAACAGTTAGTGGGCAGGCATTTTTGCCTTTTCTATTTATTATGAAATCTTAATGAGTATTTTATTTCATGATTGACTAGTTAAACAGCATAAGTTTCTATTTACATAGTATTTTATTAAATAACCCAAGAATTGATGTAATTCACATTCTTTTAATTTTCATTAACCAAAAGCATCTTATGATTTTTTGAACAGGATGACATCGCCTCGTTTTATAGAATTTGTCTGTAAACACGATGATGTCCTTAAGTGTTTTGTTAACCGGTAAGCTTCAGGAAATATGGATTTCCAATTTTATTTTTTTCCCCCCAAATAATTCAAAATTATCATTTTCTTCTTACTGGGTTGTATTTTCTGGATATTGTTGTGACATACGTACTTTAATGGTCCTGCCAAATTCAAGGGAGTGTGTATTAATGATTCAGAGCTCAGGCTTTAATGAACTCTTCTGCATACGTAAGCGATGCTTTTGTAAGATTCTGTGAGATTTTTGTGAACAAAATCTGGTTCACAATTTCCTTAATGGATCCTTTCCTCATCTTTATCCCGAATAAAGCCTTCACTCTTGCAGTAGATGAAAACTTTCATTCTTCCTCAAATGTGTTACACTTAATGACTTCCTAAAGGAGTCTAAGCTATCTGTGTGCACTTGACTGTTTCCAGAGTTTCTCTGGGACTGCCCAGATCCCTTTCAACCCAACTCATTCTGTGATTTTGCGATTCTATAACCATGCTTCTGTCTGGAGCCCTGCTTGTAATCCTCCATGTTCAGAGTATAATTCATTTGGGAACAAGAGTCAGGAAAACATTGCGAATAGAAGAGACTGTTGGAACTTTTCTATATGACTAATTATGTTGTCTTTTTATGTATACTTTGTGTGTCATGAAGCATTATTATTAGATCTCTGACTAACAGGCTTCTAACCTATTTTCTTTCAGAAATCCCAAAATAATTTTTGATCACTTTCATTTTCTTCTTGAGTGTCCTGAATTAATGTCCAGATTTATGCACATCATAAAAGCTCAGGTAAATGTCAGGAGATGCTTAGTTCCAACTTCTGTGAAAATAAAGAGGATATTTTGTTTAAAAATAATAATATTTAAAAAAAAAAACGTTTGAGGAGGATGGAAGAACTAAGTGTGGCCTCCAGTGCTTTTGGATCTGGGATGCTGAAAGATCAGATTAAACAGACATGACAGCCAGATTTCTGTACTTGCAATTCTTTAAAGTAATATGTAAGTTCATTTGAGATGATCGATATTAAATGTGTTTTACAAGTCTAACTTTCAGTTAAACAGTGTTAACTTTCTGTTATTAATCTATTTGTGCACCTAATAGACTGAACTTTAAAATGCTGTGCTTTTGCCTTAAATTGACTTACATTTTGAGACAAACCAGAGGATGAATACACCACTACTAAGTGATTTGGCCATAGTTAGTTAGTGGCAACTTCTTCAGTGAAACATCATGTTGTTGCCCTTTGCTTTGTTTCCCAACGTTTCCTTTTGTTTGGTTGTTTATGGGGTTTTTTTTGAGTAAAATCCTGATATCTTGCATAACCTAAATTCACTTCTTAGTTTAATGCAGGACATGAATTCAAAACTAAAGAGTTACTCTAGAGACTAGCATAGTTAAGTGGAAAAATTGGCATGAAAAATCCCTGTATGGAAGTCTGCTGCTTTACCTAACACTGTGGTGTTAAGCATCTGCCACGTTTTCATCACTTACCTTTAAAAATTAGGGTTGTCCACATGTTGCTCAGGGACAGAATTGTGTATTTTTTTCTATGACAAATGAAGATGGTCTTTGGGTGATAATGTGCTATTTGGAACTCCTTCATTTAGTGCATACTGGAATACTTTTGGTATCTGATAGAGAGGTTCTTTACATTAAACTGTTTTGGTCAGAGATAGAATTTGCTGTAAGCAAAGGTAAAATACCTCTAACCAACCAGAACACATCCCACCTTGCCACACCTCAATAATTGTGGTGGGTCAGTTCGAAAAGCTTTATTTCTTTAGCTGTGAACAGTACCGTGCCTTTATTTTTACATGCACTTTAGGTTTGATAATCCAGTTTCATTTTTAGGACATAGGTGTATTGCTTACTCATTCTTTGGTTGAACTGTGTGCTTTTGAAATTAATTGCCTGTGAGTAATGAAAGTGACCCTGAAAACTCATGCCCTGTTTGTTAGATCAGCTAAAAGCATGTGCTCTAAGTTGTGGTAGATGAGAGGCTGTGTCATCTCTGTCTCAGATGAACTGCAAAACGTCGATCTAAATACTGAGTCAAGCAAGCTAGGACCTTCTCACCTAAGAATTGCCTTAGGAGTTTTCTGGTTCCTTTGGACTGTTGTTCTTAGTTGCCAATCAACTTGACTGTAAGGTTGACTTGTTGATATCACTTGTGCTTCTGTGCTCAGCTCTGATTGATAATCAGAAGTGTTACAGAAGCCAGTGACTTGCTTCTTACTAGATTCCTTCCTCTGGCCCCTGCCCTGGGAGGAGTTTGTGCTGTTTTTCCCATGTGGTCAACTCCAATAGCTATTTTTGGAGAAGAGATGACAGAGTCTTTCTGCATACCAGACTTCAGCAGGCGTTCAAGTGCATGTTTAGTCCCTTCCTCTTCACAAAATACTGTATAGTGTATTGAGGCAGCACCAAAGCACTCTCTGCATGTCTCAGACCTGGATTGAGAAGTATGTACAGCCATTTTTGTAGTCATGTTTATGAGGAGAATTACTCAGTTGAATGCATCTCTGTAATAGGTTTTCCCCCTTGCTTTGTAGCCCTTTAAAGATCGCTGTGAATGGTTCTATGAACATCTGCATGCTGGGCAGCCAGATTCAGACATGGTGCACAGGCCTGTCAACGAAAATGACATCCTTTTGGTTCACAGAGGTATTGTATTGCAAATGGAATTAGTATGTATTTGAATTGCATTGAAATATAGTGAAATAAGATAAAAAAATTTATCAGTACTTTGTATTTAGATTCTATTTTTAGGAGTAGCTGTGAAGTTGTGTCCAAAGCAAATTGTGCGAAACTAAAGCAGGGGATTGCTGTGAGGTTTCATGGAGAAGAAGGCATGGTGGGTAAAACTGCACAATTTTTCTTTATGGTATTTATATATGGAAATACGAATTCTTTCACAAGTACTGTTTTGAACTAAATACTAATTTAAAGTAACTTTTATACTCTATTAAGAATTATGTGGTTACCCAGTGTAACTGTGCTGTGAAAGTTCTGTGTACTAATATGTTCTGTTCTTTTGCCACGCAGGGACAAGGTGTGGTGCGTGAATGGTTTGATATCTTATCCAGTGAAATAGTTAACCCAGATTATGCCTTATTTACCCAGTCAGCTGATGGTATGTCTCTGTTTGTTTGGGGTTTTTTATTTGTTTGGTTTTCGTTTGTTTTATTCCCCCTCCCCCCCAATCACTGAATTGATTTCAGAATCTAAGATTGCTACTTTCTAAAAGGAACACTGACAGTATTGATCTCGTATACAGAGAGAAATGATCTTTTAATTTTACATTTTTATAACTGCAGATGAAATTTTTTTTTTTTTCTGAATTTGAAGTTTCCTTGATATTGTTCTGTCTTCTGTAAGACGAGAGTGAGTTGTTGGTTTTAATGAATCCTGCCCGGTAGTAGAAGGACGTAACACTTTGAGAACAGTATAGAAAGGATTTTTCTTTCTTCTTCATCTCTAAGGGAGCTGTGGAGGTATTCCTTTCCACAAATTCAAGCACCTGGTTTTTCTGGTAAAACTAGATGTTTATCCTCCCCAAGTCTACCTTGTATTTAGCTTTTTGCCTTTTGGGTTCTTCATGTAAAGCAAATCTTTATTGCTAAAAGATTTCACATTATCATCAGCGATGAATGTTTTACTTTCTACCTTACAGAGTCTTGGCAAGTGGCAAGGAGTTCAGTCAACAATAGAGGCATAGGTTAGTTCGTGAAAGTTAAAAGGGAAAGTGCAGGGATGTCTGTTAGAGGTGGTCTTTCCCAAGGACTGGGCTGTCTTCTATTTGCATCTGGCTGGAGCCAGGTGCTTTCTGATCCTTCTTTTGAGCGCGTTCACAAATTGATAGAAGTATGGCCCATTAGAGTTAGCAAAAAATGTACGTAGCAATATAGTAAGACGGAGGACCAAATTTAGGAGGTTGTTATTATCTTATGTTGATGAGAATTATTTCAGAGTGGTGCCTTGGGAGAGTGGCTAAACAATATCATTTTAGTAATTGGATGTCATTATATTCTAATACATTTCTTCCTGATACCTTTCTGATGTGAACAAAAAACCCCAAACAATCTTCCAGAACCCCGAAATAAACCAATTTCAGTGGTTTCAAATGCCTAGTGTATTTGATACATATGAGCTTCACTTAAAAATAATAATTCATGAAACATTATAATCTTTTTATTTTCTAGGAACAACTTTCCAGCCCAACAGCAACTCTTCTGTAAATCCAGATCATTTGAACTACTTCCGTTTCGCAGGCCAGATCCTGGGGCTGGCTCTGAATCACAGGCAGTTGGTGAACATCTACTTCACAAGATCATTCTACAAACATATTCTTGGTATGGTTTTATCAAAATCCTTTTTATTAGTTGTCTGAGCAGTAAACTTTCTTCTTTTTTTTTTCTTTGTGTCAAAAATGAAAAAGCGTTGGAAATTAATGTCCTGCTTATCTTTTTATTATTATCAGAATCACAACATAATTGCTATTCCAGTCTGAGCCTCTCTTAGGAACTGTTACAGTTGCAAAATACGGAAATACATAGCAAAACTATGTAGGAATTTCATACAGTTAGCAACTTTTTATAAAATAGCTGATCTTTCAGTTTATATTAGAATATGAATCTTAATTTAAAAACAAGAGAGGCATCATTAATCTGTCTGAAGTGTAATCATATAATTTAGTTGTCTTTAATGCTGCTGACCAGGAATTAAGGAGGGTTAGTGCAGCCAATTGCTTTTGTGGTATATGCAGTTCTTTGCATCACAGTTGTGAAATTCATCTGCCTTGCCATTTAATGTCATTCTTGAGAAATGAAAATAATTGTTCCCTAGTTAACTTAAGCTTGCAAAGTTGATAGATGTTTGCCACAGCTCATAAATGTTATCAGGCATCCTTTATTATGCCTGTAGTTGTTTGGTCATGTAATGTTTTAGCAAGATGAATCCATGCTGTTGTGAACCTAGCTGTCTCTCCAATAAATACTACCTATTTCCTGAAATAGTGTTTGAGAACTAATGAAGGTTCATCCTCTCTCCTTCCTGAGGAAACATAGTTTGTACGCTTACTGTAGCATTCAAGAGGATTGGTCAGGAGTTTTTATAAAAGTGTAACTTTTGTTTTAATAGAGAAGGACCACTCTTAGCTGGTGGTGTCTGTGGTCTAGGGCTTTTCTCTGTTCTAAGAACCTTTGTGCTTCTTGATTGTCAAACATGATGTTCCTGTTCTGCATGGTCATAAAAAGCTTTTCCTTTTGTGTGAAGTTGTGATGGAAGGTTAAATTGCCTTTGCATGTAAGAAATTTTTTACAAAGAGGGTGGTGAAACACTGGAACAGGTTGCCTGAAGAGGTTGTACAAGCCCCATCCCTGGAGGCATTCAAGATCAGATTGGATGAGACTCTGATCAACCTGGCTTAGTTAAAGATGTCCCTTCTCACTGCAGGTGGTTGGACTAGATTACTTTCAAAGGTCCCTTCCATCCCAAAGCATTTTATGATTCCTGTTATTACTGTAAGTACATAAATTCTGCTGCTGCATGCAGAATTTCATTCAGTTTAAGCATTATTCTTTAATCTTTGGAAATAAAATAGTTTGATGTTGGAAGTCTTACTTTTCCTCAAGAACCACTCCTCACTTTAAGACCTAGAAAGGTTTTCAAGGGGTTGTTTGCATCTCATTCTGGTTTTGTGTCATCATTCTGCTTACCTACAGTCTTGCTGTGATACTTGCTGAGTCCAGGGCAGCTCAACTTTTAACTTGAGATTTACTGTTTCTCCTCCGTGAAAATGTTAAGGGAACACTGTTGGTGGTGGTGCAGACTCAGCCATTTTTTGTCAAGATCTTCTTGACAAAGGGGCTCATTTTACTTCTCTCTCCTGCTTTGTGCTGCAGGAGAGTGACTGTGTGCTGGGCAAGAGGCAATGGAGGACAGCCAATGTGAAGCAGCATCATGGTGGCAATGGCTCACTGAGCTTCCTGCATCATTGATCTTCACATATGAGAGCTGCTCCAAAGTACAGACTTACTTGTGTGGCACAATTTGACACCGACTTAAGGGTTGGCCTCTGACATCAAGAAATTTCTCTGAGCGAGCAGAAGAATGATGCTCACAGGCTGATTCACAGATGACAAAACCATTTTTCTACTGTTTGGTGACACCTTGAGAACAGTCAAGTATTGCTCTTGTCACCTCTTTGGGAAATGACTGTTGATGGTTTGGGTCTTGTCTAGTTTGACTCACAATTATATGCTGATTTTGTTGGTTTCTGAGTTGACAAGATGACCTATAGTTCACTGTGTTGGTTTTTTTTCTGGTTTCTTTTTTCCCCCTCTTCATTTTGCTAGAGTAACTATTGCAAACCAAAAAGCAGTGAGTAGTCTCTCTTAATAAGATCTCACCAGTCCCTCTTGGTAAGGTCTTGTCATTGTGTTGAACAGGCACCCTGGAGCTCTTTAAGGGTTTGTGCACATCAAACTTCTTTAAAGTCAAAAGATTCATGGGTTTTTATCACTTCTTGTTACTTAGAAGGCACAGAAAACTGGAAAAAGTACACCTCCACTTCCCATAGTAGTTGCTTTTTCTGGCTCATAGTGGTTTACTCAAACCTTTTGAAGGCCTTTTGCATCAGCTTGGTGCATCTTTTCTCTTCATGCTTAAAGAGCTTGAGTTGCACAACAGCAGATATACCTGAGGGGTTTTTGTTTTGTTTTTGTTTCAGGTTCAGCTAGGGGCTGTGCTAACTGTTGTACATGCCAGATACAAATTATCAGGATATAGACATAGAGATTCCCTTCAGGTACTTCTCAGCCCTTAAGTAATGGAGTAGGAAACTATCCAGGCTTTGAAAGATTTCAATTCCTTTGGTTTCTCACCTTGCACTGAGATCCTTGTTTTCTGTAGCCTTTGCTGTTGATGGCACCGAATCCACCAGTTGTGTGGTAAGACCTCCTGCAGCTGAGGAACAGTGAACCCCTTTCAGAAGAACTCTTTAGTCAACAGACATGATGTGGAAGTCCCTTAATTAGAAGCCAAGACCTATATGAACTAATGTGGCTACTTTTTTGAGACCCAAGTTGGTGTGTCACCTTTTTTCCCGGTGAATAATTAAGATCTTTCTGCAACAATATCTGGTAGGCAAGGAAAGATCACCAACTGAAGTGATGACCCAGCAACACACAACTAACGTGCTTTATGTTAGATATGTACACACACACACAGACACACAGAATGTCAGGGGTTGGA
>NW_009734593.1:14312-24004 GCF_000703405.1 Apaloderma vittatum | reverse complement strand
AATATTTCTTTCTAAGTTGAAACCTGCCCATGTTTTTACTCTTGTAGCTCGAGATGTGATAATCTGCCTGCCCACCCCGCCTCCATCCTCCATCTCCATCACCTAGGGAGAAGAAAGGAAGGCAGAAGGAGGAGACGCTCCCCCCCAGCCCTGCCCCAGTGAGGGGAGAGGTGGTTTTGGGCTCAATGTGTGTGGAGAGACCCAGGGTCCCCCTCAGCCAGAGATTTTGCTGCTTTTTCTCTTCTTTATTTTTTTCCTTCCCCAAACAATGATCCCATCTGTTCAACACGTGCAGAAAGGTGGGCTGGAGGCACCTTATCTGGAGGAAAGAGACACGTCCAAAAGCCAAAAAAGCACCCCATCGATGCACCAAGGCAGCAGGCAGCAGTGTGAACACATCTCCCTGCCAGAGGATACAGCATCCATGGTGCCAGGGGAGACCTTGCTCAAAGTATATGGGTGAGAAAACAAGCTCCCAAAGTTTCTTCTTGGTTCAGGAGATGCCATTGCAACAGCATGCAGTACGGGAGACAAGAAAAACTTCAGCAAAGAAGCTCAGCAAGAAGAGATTTTTTTTTCTTTCACTATTATTATTTTATTTTTATTTTTTTCTCACTCCCAAACACTATCTGTGGCGGTCAGTCTAGAAGCAGGGTTGCCAGTGAAAGCCGGGAGGCCCCTTCCAGGGTACATTCAGGAGATGCCATTGCAACAGCATGCAGTACGGGAGACAAGAAAAACTTCAGCAAAGAAGCTCAGCAAGAAGAGATTTTTTTTTCTTTCACTATTATTATTTTATTTTTATTTTTTTCTCACTCCCAAACACTATCTGTGGCGGTCAGTCTAGAAGCAGGGTTGCCAGTGAAAGCCGGGAGGCCCCTTCCAGGGAACAGGCTTTCAAACCAGCGAGGCAGGAGGGAAGGGATTTAAGAACAAACAGCAGGAGATGGCTGCGTGGGGTTGGGTTGGCTTTTTTTCATCTTTGCAAGGTGAGAGGGTGATAGGAGTGGTGGGGGGGAGGCTGGTGCTTTAGTGGAGGGAAATAGAATAAAATAGTTATGGAAAAACTTGAAGGTTAGGAGAGGTGAGCACGGTGCTTCACACCCCCCAGCCCAGGAAGGAGGAAGTTAGGTATAAGCATGCGAAGAGGTGAGGGAGGACTGGGCTGGAGGTGTGAGGAGGGGAAGGGAGGGTACACAAAGGGAGAACAAGGCCAGGCAGAGTGGGGATGGCTCATGTGAAAGAGTCTGAGCAGCTCCCGAGGACCTTTGGGACATGAACCATATCCAAGCACAATATAGGACATCCATCACTCATGGGGAGGTGGTGAGAAGAGGCAGCTCTCCTGCTTGGAGCGAACGCGCTGGTGCCCACTGGCCAGTGATGGGGATATGGAGATAACCCAGCTCCGCTCTTGGCACTGGTGAGGTGGCCCAGCAAGAGTGTTGTCCTGGGGCCAACGCCAGGACGCATTTCTTATAGTGCGTATTCATTCAGGAATGAACCGAGCTCCTGATAGCCCTGTCTACCAGGGCCTGATAAGAGAGGATCCCAGGGGATGGCTTATTTTGAATGGTGGTGACCTTATTAAGTAGTTATTAATCATCTCACCACGCCACACCGTGCCCTATCCGGTCGTCAGACCGAGTGCTCCCAAGAAGCAAGACCACGAGACCCTCAGTAGCGTGTGCTGCTGTCTGGGCGGCTCAGCAGCGCTGCCTCCTCAGGGACAGCTTGGCTGGGATGAATCCAGCACTGCAATAACAAAAATCCTCCAGAAATGCACCCAAGCAAGGCCTCTATATATAGGCTCTGTCCTAGGCTAAGCCACTCTCTTGACAAAATGACACCCACCACCAAACAGCTTTACTGTCTGTTGGGCTGCTACATGGCGGGAGCTGCAAAGGAGGAGTGAAAGCCCACTGAGGAGCACCCTTTTTGGAGCGGAGGAAGGCTCCCCACCATGCCAAGCCCCCAGGTCCCCCTGCCCTGCTTGCTCAAGCAAGATCTAAGGAATGACCAGAGCAGGCAGATGAGAGCATGAACCATTACCTCAGTTGGACCCGGAGGATGAGGAGGGCAGGACTGTGGGGGTACTTCACCAGCCTGGATCAGCATCTTGGAAGCAAAGATGTTGGGATGCCAGCACCACTGCAGGCTACAGAGTAAATCCCTGTCATCTGGGTAGCTTTCCTTCATTTCCTCCCCTCCAAAAGCTGCAATTAGCCTGAGCAATGTGATGATTTTGCTGCATGTAAAGTGAAGAACAGCCCTGGAGACAAGGCAAGGGACTCGAAGAGGGCAGAGTGGTGGCATTGTATCCTCGGCATGTTTTCTGTGTCCCAGGGAAGCAGGCATCTGTTACAAGGTCCCAGATCAGAGCCTTGGCCAAGGATTGCAACATACCTGCATCTTCCAGGGATCCCTGCATGCAGCGTCTGGATGGAGATGCTCATTCCAGGCAGGGTCCAGCTGCAGTTCAAATCTGCTGATGCTCAGCACTAAGAGAAAGGATGCTGGATGGGAGGCAGGAGGAGGACAAAGCAGTGGCAGAGGGTAGGTTTGGCTGGATATTCCTCATCCTTTCCCCACATGTCCTTCCCTGTTCTTTGGACCATTTGGGATGCAGGTCTCTGAAGTCAGGGTTATTTGGTGGGGGAGCACTGAATCAGGCAGCTGCGAGTACTGAGCAGGAGCAGGAGACCCACACCAAGCCCCCAGGCAGGAGTTTCTGGAAGGACCTTCTGGAAGTGAGGTGCTGAGCCAGGGCTGTGGGGTGACCCCAACACAGAAGTGGAGTTCCCAGTGCAGGCTCAGCCCAAGCCGGGGGAAGGTGAAAAGCAGCATTTGAGCTGGCACAGAGGCCAAGCCGTGGTTTTCCTCACGCCTGTCAAAAGCCATCAACAAAAGCCTTCCTCTCCCTCCACTCCTCCACTGGCGATCTCGACATGGGAATAAAGGCTGCTGGAGAATCCAGCTTTTTTTGTTCATGGCCAGGCAGCCAAATCCCGCGAGCCTGAGACAGCAAGCCTCAGCAATCAAAGCCACAAGCGACAGCCGACCCCGCTGAGGGCACAGCCCCAGCCCTCCCTCCTCTCCCTCCCAAGCTCGCCTGCTTTTCCCAAGCAGATTAGGAGCCTGTTCAAACGCACAGAATCCCTGGGAGGTCAGAGACGCTGGCCTCCCGCACCAGAGGTTTGCTTGGGAACTTGCTAAGTTTCCTGCTTCTGGTAGGTCTGGAGATAAGCCCTGGTGTGCAGCCGCTGCCAGTGCCAGCACGGGTGGGAGTCCACAGTCGTGCACTAAAAATTCAGCAGCAAAATCTCTGGAGCCCCATCTCTTGTGTGTCCATGCCTTGCAGTTGGGCACATCTCATAAGGGACAAGAGACAAACAGGGAGCTGTCCCACAGGATCTCTTGCCTGGATTCTTCAAGGTCTGGTAGGAAAGCTGTGCTCCCCCCACCTAGTGGGGTTTCCCTGCACTGTTCAGTCTCATGAGTCTGATGACAACAGCTTCTCCAAGCCTCTCTGTCAAACTTGGCTATACACACCTCAAGAATGAAATGAGCCGTCTCCACGACCTCGACTCCTTTGGCAGTGGAGCCAAGGAATGAGCTTTAAATAACACTGAAGGACATCCAGCCAAGGATATGTCTGCTCCATCAACTCCACATCTCACATCTGCCTTCTCACCTTTGCTCTAAGCCACACAGCCTGCAGAGAGCAGGCAGCATCCTCACAGCAGCAGGGAGGGCAGGAGCCTGTGGAGGAACCCAACTGGCCATACACTCATCGGGGACATCAGCTAAGGTGCTGGTTTTGTGTATCACCATGAGGTGCAGGTATCTTGGAGTAGCCTTGGATGGTATGTTGGAGCTCCAAGCTGCAGCAGAACTGTGCTCTGAAGGGCTCTTGTGAGCCTCCAGTAAAAACCGTTTACTCCCAGTCAGGAGGTGAGGATGATGCAGATGCTCAGCAGCACACTTGCATCTCTACATAGGGAAAACATTCCCTGCACAATAGCTTCCAGGGGTCTTTCTGCACCCTGGAGTTTTGCAATTCACCAAGAACTTGGAGGTGCTAAATTAAGACTATCTAGAGAACAGAGCATGACCTTTGCCAGCTGGGGTGCCTCAGATATTGAAAGTTATTCCAACTGTTCAGAAAAGGCAGGGATTTATCTGCCTTGACGTAATGTAACTCTTCCAGCAGCCGTGGAGGAAAGGCATACATGAAAAAGCAGGGGGAGAAAGGGAATCAGCTTCTCATTTCCATTCTGCCACTGTCACTGGGGAGCTTCAGCCCCATTAATTTCAGATTGTTCAAGTGCATCTCTGTACCCCAGCTGGGTGGGTAGTGTCTGCCAAAGAGACAGGAGAGGCACAATGCCGCAGGTCTCTCGTGCCAAGAGCAGCAGCAGGATCCTAGAGGAGGACGGAAGCTCTGCAGGTACTCACATGAATATTGGGACCTGTTCAGGCTTCCAAAAAGCCCACCCTAGCAGAGCCCAGGTCTGTTGGCAGGAGCCTCTGGAAAGCACCACGCTTGGTGTTAAATCGATATGGAATAATTACATGACCTTGCTGCCTTTTCACTGTCCCCATGCCTGCACCAACATCTGCTTGTTAGTCTGCCTTCAACATGGCACACATATGACAGCATCTCTTCCCTAGTTGACCATGACTTTCCTTGCAATTACTTGTACAAATATGTCCTCGCCATCTCCAGATAGCCTTTGCTCTGCCTTGCTCGCACATTTATAGACATTTCCCACATGTTGCCTGGGCAGAAAAGCCCTTTGCTAGAGCCAGTCGATAAGGCACAAGTGAACATTTAATCTGGTGCAGGTATCTGAAGGATGAGAGGAGGGGAAAGGGCTTGTGCCACCCTGGTGTGGAAGCTTTGCAGATGCAAAGCTCAGCGGCTCCTCAAACTCCTGTTTTAACATCTCTCCCTCTGACCTGAGCCAGAGAACAGCTGCTGCAAGAAGAAACAGAGCAGGAGCAAATGAGCACATTGGCTGGGGCGGAGGCAAAGGTATTTGTTAACTTTGCTGCCTCTGTCCTCCAGGTAAAGCAGGATTTTTGGCACTGGGGATTAGAGATGCCTCCTGACTGCTGGTCCAAAACACTCTGTCATTGTGGCATCCTCTATTCTGCTCCCAGGCCAGCGGGGAGAACCTGCTTCGCAATTTGGCAGCAAGTGGTAAAAAGAAGCGTGAAAGAGTCATGCTCGGCTCTTAAAAGCTGGCTTTTAAGTATTTGGGGTTTGGGCAATTTCATCACAGCAAGGAAACACCTCTGCCCTCCACATCCATTTTTAGAAGAGACAAATAAAAATAGACCTGCTGGGAGAGCTACAGGAAGGGGAAAATACCGAGGAAGCTTGCAGCCTCCAAACATGGACCTGCACCACCCAGATTGTTCGTGTCACATCTCAGGGGCACATATTCGCCGTGGCTATCAGCAGAGGAGGGCAAAACACAGGCATGAAAGCCTTGGTAAGGACAAGGTCTTTGCTGGCAAGGACCATCTTATCCAAATCAGTGTCTTCCTGTCTGCTAAAACCCACTGCATCTTTGTAGCCTGCTCGCGTAGCCTTTATCTTGGCTTAGCCAGACCTAATTAGCTCTTCTAAGCTTCAACTCTAGGCCAAGTTTTTCCCCTCAAACATTTTGGTGACTTGTTCTGGGGCTTTAGATGCGCAAGTTGTCCCTGGTGTGCCAGGGTTTACTCCTGTGCTGCCAGCCTCACTGTACTGGCAAGAAGTTCAGGAGAAGAATGGAAGTCTTGGTCCAGTGTGAGCCAGCAAAATCAATAAGATCACTTTGGGTGGGTACAGACCCACCAGGCAAGGTCGTTCCAGTTACGCATGGAGATGACAGTGTGCTTGCCAGCCTCCAGCTCCTGAACTCGCTGTTCAAGAGTCTCTTGCAGCTCAGTGTCCCCAGCCAGCAAAGACACCCATGTTATCTCCTTCCTGCAGCCCACACCACTATGCCCAATGCCACAGCTCCACTAGCAATTCCCTGAGTGGTCCTTTCCCTTCTTGCCTTCACCCAGGACCCTGGAGGGTCTGGAAAGGCACCATGTCCCACACTACTCCCCAGAATAAGGCTGGGGGCAGTGGACCAAAATGAAGGAGCTTAAGCATCACCCACTGGACAGTAAACTCAGCAGAGGAGCCTGTGGCTCTCCAGCACCACTGCAAGGGACTCTCGGAGAAACGTGTTTCTCCACAGACTAATGATGGCTGGGATGAAGAAGGATAAAGCTAAAGCTTCATCTTGCTGGGTTATCAGCGTTACTGGCGTTCATGTGACTTTCTTAGTTCAACCTGGCTAGCAGTGTAGAAAACTTCCTTCAAACACATCCAGCAAAATCCCTTAGTATAGATAGAGTTGTCCCTATAAGGGGCCATTTGGCAGCATCGCTGTCCCACACTGTTTGAGGGATTAAACCAAACAGGCCCTTTTGCCGGTACAGAAAGTCTCCTGCACTGGCTGCCTTGTTCCTGGGGAACTCGGTTAAACCGTGCAGGGGAAAAAAGTGCTTTTCTGCTTGCCCATGGGCTGAGATGGGGTCCTGGCTAGATGGGTTTCTCAGCTTAAACCTCTGCCCTTGCAGCACTGATTTCCCCTGCCAGGCCGCCGAAGCATCACCACCAACCTGGAAGCTGAGACGCGTCCCCACCCCACCAAGAGGCCACCTTGAGCCCCGTGGGAGCTGGTGAAACGCCCAGTGAGGGAAATCCTCGTCTGAGGCGGGCAGGGGACCCCCGGCACCCACCTCATCCCTGGCCAGGGCGCTGCGGTTCTTGGTCTCCCCCCAGTGACCAGAATACATATAACAAAGCAGCAGGTCTGGCTGCCGCACGGGAGGTTTCCAACCCCAAGAGCAGAGCTCCGGGCTTCCAGAACGGAGGTATTATTACCAGGTAATTATACTAATACTTATTTCCCCTAATCCACCCCGTGAGCGAAGCCCTCTCACTGGTGCGGCAGCTTGATTTTGCGTTTTTGGAAGCAAGACCCTATTTCGCCCCCATACGCCAGCACTTGAAACACATACACTCATTCATTAAAGAGCACCGACACCACTGCAGCAAACAACCTGTCAACAGTTTTACAGCAGGAAGTAAGTCACTGCCTCTGAGCCTGCACTCTTAATGTAATTAAAGTCCTCTGTTTGGAATTCATTACTAATTAATATTCACGCTCTGTTCCCCATCTGCCATTCCTGTGTTGCTGGTTCCTTCTGAGATTGATCGGAGAGTTATTAAGGCAATGATGGGACAGAGAAGGAGGGGAGGGTGGCTAATGGGAAGCGGTTAGATCAGCTTTTGGTAAGGGAGCAGAATTGCATCCAGGACTCCAGCTGCTCTGGGAGGGGATGGCCAAAGCACCATTCTGACTTGTTCCACCACTGGGGGGAAATAAAAGAGCTGAGAGGAGCGATTGATCAAGAGATAGGCACCATTGGTTGGCTCCTGGAGTCTCTCACATCTTGCTTCAGCCCTTGGAGGAAGGTGAGAAGCAGCTCTGGACCTGGGCAAGCCGGCAGCTGGTAGTGCAAGTGGAGCCTAATTGAGATAGAGCCTAGTTGCTGGCTCTTGCGGTCTGGCATCTGGGAGCAGCCATGGCAGCCCAGCACCATGAACCATGGGGGCACCTTTTCTTCCTCAGGAAAGGTGACACAGGCACATGGCATCTCAGGACCAAGGTTCCCAAGGGACCAGAGGGACTGTTGCTCTCAACCAAGCCCTGAGAGCTGAGCCACCCTAGCTCTGTCACAGAGCGTGGGGTTTCCTTGATTAACAAAACCCGTTTCAAACAGCTTTTAGATCCTTAAGCACAAACGTAAGGCTCAGATTGGATGCACCCCGCTTCCAAACCCAAGTCCTGCTAGCAACTCCTGCTTGTATATGAACAATCAAAATGATTTATTCATCTGCCTAAAGCACGGTTGCTCTTTGACCGTCCATCCATTATCCTTATCTATCTGTCCTAGTCAGGAGCCGAGCAATCCATCTTACCCAACCTAATGTACGCCGCACGACTCCGTGAACCGCTGCGCTCCGAGCCAGCCCTGCTGGGGCAGACGACACAGGCCTGGTTTTCGGCAGCACTAACGCAATTGCATTGACGTCAGCCGGAGCCGCTTGCCATCACCCTCCTAGAAAATGAAAACCTAGGATGGGCAGAACTGAGGCAGCCACTGGAGGGATCTGAGGTTGTGATTGGGTCCAGATCTGCCACCGGGCTCACCTGTGTCATCAGCATGCAAAGAGACTGTGTAACCCAGAGAATTTCTTGTATCTTTTGATTAAAATGCCTCAGCTCTCATGCCTCCTGGGGGAGAGAGGTTTCTTACCTTGCAGAAAAACAATAAGGAAGTGAAGCACGATGTGGAAATGTTCAAGGTTGGATGAGGCTTTGAGCAGCCTGGCCTAATGGAAGTTGTCCTTGCCTGTGGCAGGAGGGTTAGAACTAGATGATCTTTTTAAGGTACTTTCCAACTAAAACCATTCTAAGATTCTATGAGCCCCTTGTCTGCAGAGAGTGGGTGCCCTGGAAGGAGAAATGGGGTCCCTGCCCTGTCCTCATCCTGAGCTCTACGAGGATTGTTCAGTCCCACGGTCGTGGATGGGAGAGTGCTGAGGCTCAGCTGTGCAGGAGACATGGAAGGTTTCCACCCTGCAGGAGACACAGCTCAGGGAGCATGGCACTGGAGTTGCCCACCATGCGTACCACCACGGTGCTGTCTGCAGCAGATTGAGTGACTGCTGCTGAAACTTTAGCTAAGAAAAAAAAATCTGTAGGGTTAAATAAGCTCCAAAGGGCATTACATCTCTCTAAGGAAACCGGGAGGGGTTTGCAGCTCAGAAAGGTTCCGAGTGTTGTCCCATCAAGAGGGACCTCCCTCACCAAATTTCGCCTCCCCATGTGAGGCACAGGGTGTGACAGCTTTCCACGGGAGTTTCGGGAAGGGTGTTTGGCCACAGGCAAACCAAACGGCTTTCCCCTGGCTTCTCTCTTGGAAAATGCTGACCCAGCCTGGCTGAAATTTTCCAGAGAAGTTTAGGTTGAGGCAAATCCCTGAGAGACAATTCCTGCCTAAATGGCCACGTTTTGACATTATTCTAAGCCATGGGAAACACAGCCGTATAATGGGAAGTATTGGGGTACTGGGATGCACGGATTGTATCCCCAGTTCTGAAGTCAGCTTGGTAGGTTGAAGTGAGGTGAGACGACCACCCTGACCAGGCACCTTCCCCACTGTTGTCCTGGTTGGATGGAGATACCCATACTGAGCATCACCACTGCAGCACTCACGCAGCATGACCCAGTGAGCCACTAACACGTTTTGGGCTGTGAACGGTTGCCTAATGGGAATTCCTGGCTAGACCATGCCAAAAGATGAGCTGGGTTCAACAGATTTGTAGTTTGCTGTAGTGTCAGATGACTCTGCAAGCTGGAGTGACTTTTTTGCCAGTGTGAGTGCAGGGAAAATCACCACATGCTTGGAGAGAGTTCCACAAGCCAAAGAGGTGCTTTTGTGCAGTGAAACGGTTTCCACCGAGCTTAAGTCAAGCAATAAAATATTCATAGGACACTAAAGCAGTGGGCTCACCGGCTGCCTTCTTATGGGAATTCAATAATACTGGAGACAGCCTTAATTCAATATTCAAA
>NW_009734593.1:0-14281 GCF_000703405.1 Apaloderma vittatum | reverse complement strand
TCTTTCCCTCTGTCTCCATCCCCCTGTTGTCTCTTTGAGTTCAGAGATCTTTTCGGAAACCTCACTTTTATGTACTAGCTGCATTAGTGGAGAGAAGAAATGGGCGGAGAAGAAGTGGGACTGTGAGGTTAGGGACAACATGCAGAACAGTTGGGGATTTTGGTCCCCAAGCTGCCTGGTGATTCTTAGCTGGATAATCTTGAACCAGCTCTTCCTAAAGGCACCTCTGCATAGCTTTTTGGGGATCAGACCCACATTTGTGCTCAGACATGGCTAGTTAGGAGTCAGCTCTGGTCCAACATCTGCACTGTGGACTTGTGCTCCTACCGATAGACCTACTGAAGAACAGGCTGCCTGGTTCAGCCATGGTGAGATGCTAGCAGGACCAAGGCCATTTTTAGATCAGCATCTATCCTGTGAAAAAAAACAGTGGAGATGGAGCCTTTGTCTACCAGCGTGGACTAGGAATTGAGAGACTTGGCTGTAGATGCTCATGAGAGAAAGCCCTATGGCTCCAGTGACATGGGTACTGTTCGCATAGACGTTCATCCTCACCCAGGATGAGGATATAGATGTTGGCAGGGCTCTAATGAGCCGTTTGGATGCTCCCAGCTTGCCCTGCTGTTGCTACAATTCTTGATCCCTGTTCCTGGAAGAGCAATACTGACATCCTCCTCCCCATTTCAGAAAAAGCAAGGACCAACATGCAAACCTCTTCCCAGAGGTCATGTTTTGTGTGGAATTGCATTAACCCTCAGAAACCAACACTGACACACAGCTACACCCCATGCCAGGAGACAGGCACTGCTTCATGCTGCAGCCAGGTGGGAGGGAGCTGTAGCTCTGCTGGTGGGACCTTTCCACCCATTCTGGGGAAGAAAGATACTCAAGGATGTCCCCAAAGCTCCTTCAGCCATTGAGGGGCCAGGGAATTGCTTGCGGCTCCCCCAAGTACAAACACAGGGGTCACCAGAGGATACAAGCATTTGGAGGTGGCTTTCCTCATTATCCATGCACACCACTGTGGGCAGGATGTGGCGAGTGACAAAGTTGCACGTGATACAGAGAAATTCAGGGAAGAAAGTACCCTGCAGCAACCCACTTGTCATCCATAGCTTAGGATGGCAATGCTCTATACATGTTGCAGCAAAGGGGACATTTAGAAGAACCACAGCTTTCCAAGCACTTAGCAGGGCTTTTCGCCCCCTCATAGGATCCTTTCCCAGAGAGTATTTAAAATCAAATTATTTACTCCACAATGCACTCGTTATTTGTTTTCTTCTGGCATCTCCCCGTCACGAATGCCCTCGAGCAGATCAGTTTCAACCTTTAGAGAAACCTCTCTATTAGCACTTGATCTTGTCAAGCTCTTTTTATAGCCACTCTCAAAGCTAAGTGGAAGCTGCTTGATGGCTATCTGCCACGCTGGGGTGTGCGGGTACATGCCAGCTAGCAGGGGTAGAGCACAGTCCCCTTGTGGGAGGCTCCAAAGCACCAGTGATAGCACAAATGCTGCATAAACTTGGGAGAAATGCACAAAAACTGGGCCCACGTTCCTGTGCTGGGGTGAGGATGAGAAGCTTCGTATTGCTCTGAGCTGCTTCCCTCCTCCAAGTCCAGGTGGGAGCCCTTTGGAGAAAAGCAAGACAATAGAATTGTTTAGGTTGCAAAAAGGCCTTTAAGATCAAGACCAAAAGATGCCCCATCCTGTTGCAGGGAGGGTGGCTGGGTGCTTTGTGCGTGCCAGGACCCTGGTTTGGGGACTGTGCTGGTGCATCCTGCAGGAGGGAGCGAGCGGGATGCCTGTAAGTCCTTCAAGACCTTCTGCAAGAGCTTGACACCAGCAAGGCCCCAGTCAAACACAGAAAAAATCCCAGATTGATTTCCTTATTCCTTATTCTAGCATCTCCGGGTCTGATGCTGATCACGCAAACACAGTGAAGATACTCTTTCTCCTTGTTGATCTTTTCCAGATTCCAGTTCCAGCAGTACTTGGAATTATTTTCACTTTGTTAAGACCTCCTGGCAAACCACCAGTCCCACAGATAACTCTTTTGGAGCAGATTTTCCCGTATATTTGGAACTGGTGCAGGCCTCCTGATGGGGTCTCACGAAACTATCCTCACCTCTCTGCTGGTGCCCCAGGAGCTTCCCAGCCATGTCACCCCGTAACATTCACTTCTTCTTCCATCTGCCAACTGCTTGGGGGCTCCCTCTCCCCTTTGTGTCTTCAAGCCAGATGAAAGAGCTGGACCACATCGCCCAAGGGGCACAGGGACCTTCGGAGTCACCTGGTCCATGAGGAAGAGCAGAGGTTTGGTACATCCAAAGAAAGCTCCCAAAAGGCATTGCCAATTCACTGTCAAACAGGAATTTGACAGTGTTGGGCTCAAACTTCTTGTAAGATGTAATATCTCAAATACAGCATCGCAAACCACAACTCCACCACAGATACAGCTATAGGGCCACAGCATCTGTGTGCATCCAAGCTGGAGAGGTGAGGCAGGTATTTTATCCCATGACATCCTGTTTACTAGAAGTAGGTATTTAGCTATTGGAAAACTAGCTGGTTTGTGATGATCAGAGATGATGAAGCTTGGCTTTCTCCAGATTTTGAGTCTTATACATTGACTCTCGGTTTCAGAGCTCCAAATCAGGCTTTTTCCGTATTTGTGATGTTGATCGTTTCATGACAATGGTCGTTAATCACAGAGTTTCAGAGCTCCAAATCAGGCTTTTTCCGTATATGTGATGTTGATCGTTTCATAACAATGGTCGTTAATCACAGAATCCTAGGGGTTTGAAGGGACCTCAAAAGGTCATTTGCCAAAGTAGGATCACCAAGAACAGGTCACACAGGAACGCATCCAAGTGGGTTCTGAACACCTCCAGAGTAGGAGACTCCACAACCTCTCTGAGCAGCCTGTTCCAGTGCTCTGTCACCCTCACAGGGAAAAAGTTTTTCCTAATGTTTTTGTGAAACTGCCTATGTTCCAGCTTGCACCTGTTGTCCCTTGTCCTATCACTGGATATCCCTGAGAAGAGACTGTCTCCGTCCTCCTGACACCTACCCTTTATATATTTATAAACATTAGCGAGGTCACCCCTCAGTCTCCTCTTCAGCCTTTACTCACAAGGGAGATGTCCCACTCCATCATCTTTGTGGCTCTGTGCTGGACTCTTTCAAGCAGTTCCCTGTCCTTCTTAAACTCAGGGGCCTAGAACTGGACCCAATATGCCAGATGCAGCCTCACCAGGGCAGAGTAGAGGAGGAGGAGAATCTCTCCTGACCTCCTAGGCAAACCCCTTCTAAGACACCCCAGGACAGTACCCTGTATTCCAGACTACAGTTGATGAATTTCACAGACCATGTTGAGAGCTAAAAGCAGATAGTTCAGGTGGGAAAGTAGATTATGAAGCAGGTCTTAACAAGGTTACACAGGTGGTATGTGGCACAGCAGGGATGGGATATGGGGTCTACAGTAATGCCCCCCCAACCTGCCTCAATTCACTCTCAAGGACAGCTTGAAAAACCTGAAGGTCCCCCTTTGCACAAAGCACATCTTGCACCATGGCTCTTGGGCCACCAGCCGGTGAAGGACTAGCTGTGTCACCATACAGCAATGTATCCCAGGGTGTCCCCATGATCCCAGCAGCTCCCAGCTTCTCCATCAGCGAACTCCCCCAGGTCTTAAGTGGAGCCACTTGCAGAGCCATAAGCCTTCCAAGAAGACCTTTGCAAGGAACAACGTCACTGATGGATGTTGCCTATCTGCGTGAATCGTCTGCCAGTAGGTCACGAATTACTCAGATGTGTCTGTTATCCCAAATTATTCCCTGATTCACACAGCAGCTTACGCAGGAGCTCCTTGATTAGATTCCTCAATATCGAACACTCCGGCTCATCAGTCTGACCTTCTCATTCACGTAAGCCTCCAGGCCATAAACCATTCTTATCCAAAATCTCGACCTCATGTTTAATTTTATCTCCGTTGACGTTAATGGAAGTTAGTTAGGCTTCAGCACAAGCTGAAAGTTAAGCTTTCCTGTACCAGAGCTTCCATGCATTTCTAAGGAAAGTGCTGACTGATGACCCAAATTCAAGGATGGCTCTTCCCTGGCTTCGACAGGCTTCAGCTTGGCACACACATAATTCCTGGAATCAGTTCTCCACCACTGACGATGATGAATCAATCATTTGCTTTCTGAACGTGTTCCACAGAATTCCCTCAGCCTTCAACGCGCTGGCAGGCTTTCCCACCAGAAAATTAGTTGGCTCAACAGTTCTTGGGATAGCAAGAACCCCAAGTACAGTTCCTGCCTGAAAACAATTGGATTTAAAAGTTGAAAGTGAACTTCTGTGGGATGACCTTTTTCAGCAGTTCCCCAGCCTTGATGAGAGCTAGACTCAACAAAAATGGATTTGTGGGCAGAGGGTGGTTGAGGATAGGGTTGGTGTATGGGCGTTGGTCAACCCAGGGAAATCTAGAGAGGATTTTTACAGGTTGAGCAGGACCCTGCGTACCTGACCTCACCTGGGCGGTTCCATGGAAAATCCCTGTAACGCTCAGGTGAAATTCATCTCACATCAGATATCTGTAAGGTTGATTGGTTGCTTGGTTTTCTAAAGCAAGCAAATCACCCAGGGTCCCTTTCTGCTGAGTGAAGAGATGAGCAAGAATTCAGTCCAGAGGTTGATTTATCCCAGGTGTCCGAGGCACCTGACTTAGACAAGGTGAATCACTCTCAGATAGTTTCTCTTTCAATCCATTGACCATCAAGGGATCTTGAACAACAGCTTTGCAACAACTAGCTTTTGGATGGCTGAAGCTAGATTAATTGAATCCTGCCCCTTGGTGCCCACGTGTATCTCTGCAAGTCTCCCCTGCTCTCCAAACATCCCCATCTCCAAGATACACTTCCACACATTTTCCTCCACAGTTGCTGTATGAGCAAGGACAAAGCACCCTCAACAAAGAGGCAAGCGAAGAACCAGCAGGACATTCTAGTTCACAGAACAAACTTCATTTGATATTTTTCCTATTGCTGCTTCAGCAGTGAGGTTGGATCCTCCTTCCAGCAAAGGAGACTCCCCACAACATCATTTTTTTTGTTCCTGGCAGAAAGAGATTTCCTCAGGTCTTCCTAATTCTTTGGCTGCAGTTTGAACTAATCACTCCTTGTCTTTTCCTCAAGGTGTTTTTGGGTGTGTTCAGAGCCTGTTTCTGTACCCTCTCCTCAGCTGTCTTCATTCTTGGCAAAACTACCCCCATCCCACCAGTCTCCCCATGCTGGCTAGTTTTTCCACACTCACACAGTAAGTTTTCCGTGTTTGTGAGGCAGCTGAAAACATTAATTTTCTTCCAGCTCCATAATCTGCCTGTCAGTATACAAAACAGGAGCCCAAACTCAGATTAATCGGTTGGTAGCAGCCCTGCAGAGAAGGACTAGGGAATATTGGTGAGTGAAAAATTGGACATGAGGTTGGCCATATGTGGTCATAGCCCAGAAAGCCAATCATATCCTGGCTACTCTACCACCAGTGTGGTCAGCAGGTCCAGGGATGTGATGTTCATCTCTGCTCTTGTGAGATCTCACCCGGACTACTTCATCCAGCTCTGAGGTCTCCAGTACAAGACAGACATGGGCCTGTTACAAGGCCATCAACACAGCCCAAGGGCTGGAACACCTCTACTCCAAAGAAAGGCTGAGATTTGGAGCTGTTCAACCTGAAAAACAAGAGGCTCCAGGGAGACCTTATTGAGGCCTTTCAATATCTAAATGTGGCTTATTAGAAAAATGGAGAATTTTTGCCAGGACATGTAGCAGTAGGACAAGAGGTAACAGCTTTAAAGTAAATTATTGTAGATATAAGGCTGAAATTTCTTACAAAGAGGGTGGTGAGGCACTGGAACAGTTTGCTCAGAGTTGTGAATACCCCCTCCCTGGAAGGGTTCAAGCCCAGGTTGGAAGGAGCTTTAAGCAACCTGGTCTAGTGGAAGGTGTCCCTTCTCATGGCAAGGGGGTTGGAATTGCATAATTACTAAGGTCCCTTCTAACCCAAACCATTCTATGGCTCTCAGAGCATGACCTAGACTTGATAGATGCCCCTGCTTTCCTAAATATGCCCAGTTCCAAACCCTTGTAGGAAAGTTCAGTGGGGCAGGGGATCCCCAGCACCTCTGGCAATCACATCACACCAGCCTGAGTGCCAAAATGGGGCTGGGGGAAAGCTGAAGTCTGAACACCAGGCCAGGTGTGGGTGTTTATGTGTTGGCATAACACAGAGCATGTTTGCAAAGAGGAATGAATCATTAATTGTGGAACACTGCCTCTCTCTGCAAACTATTCATGAACAGATGACAACTTTCTCTAATTTAGTCATTAGTCCTAATTATTCACTCCATCACTCCTATTAATAACATGCAGTCAGCAGACTGACAGTAAACAGCTCCGTGCAATTATTTTGCTCAGTGAAGTCTGAAACACGAGCTGCGCCAGGTATTTCTGAGGGGGTACAGATTGCGTGGCACATCCCTGTCTACCCACCACGTGGTGATGAAAGCTTAGAACCGCATCTCTGGTGTGAATGCCCCTGTTTGCAAAACAAACACCTGCCAAAAAGCTGATGGTTCCCAGACTCAAAGCCATTTCTTTGAATATTTGTGAAAAATGAATACAAAGGAGGACCAAATCAAATATATTTAACAGCTCAATAAATCACTGGTTTCAACTTTGCAGGAGACAGCTTTCTTTAGGGGCATGGTGTAGCCATATATTAAGCAACAATGAGAGAATTTGCCACCTGAAACTGAGTGATTTATTGCAAGACTGTACACCAGGAGCACCCAACAGTTAATTAGCATGATGTTAATTAGCTGCCTCACATTAGTTTCTGCCATCCACAGGATGATCTAAGCAGAGTCAGGCACATGAGCAGAGTGTGCAACCCTCTGCTTTTCTTTCCCTGTGTTGCCTGGGCAAGGATCCACAAAATCACCAGCAAGTTACTTTCGGCTTAACCAGTTTTAAGGCCATTTGAAGCTGTAGCCCTAGACTTCGTCCTTAGCAGGGAGCAGAAATAGGAATTTCCTTTATGCACAGAGAGATCTAAATTTAAAGCCCTATTAGGCAAAACCCAACAGCTTACAAGCATGCCCTCATTCCCTGGGAGAGGCAGCTGCAGCATTAACTCCAGACAAAAAACCCTCGCTAGAGAAAATGTATTGACTTCTGGTGGGGAGAGCTCCTGTCTTGGTTTTAAATTCACTCGAGATGCAGAGTTTATTCAATTATTGGCCATCTAGAGAATGAAATGTGGCTTCACTCCAAATATCAGCTGGGCAGGGGAGATGATGACAATCAGGTTAACCCTTTGCTTCCCCTTCATCTAGACAGGGGCCAGCAGGATGGCACCGAGCAATCTTACATACATGCATTATGCATCTCCAAGGTTAAAGGACTTGGCTCAGTCTCCTGCATGCAGAAAGGGCTTTTACACTTGCCCTGCCTAGGAGGGCAGGTGGAAAAAAAAAAAATCAGTTTGGTGTGGTACCCAATGGGAGGATGCTCTGTTCACAAGCCTGCTTTTGTAAAGGGACCCCAAGTAATACAAAGGGCTCTCTGTCCTCAGGGGAGACCCACTGCTGTAAAAACAAAGAGAGACACCGGGAAAGCGTCTGGTTCATTATTCCCCTCTGAAAAGCTCTCCAGCGTCAGGCTTTTTAAAGGAAGATTCCAGGCAATGAGGGGGGTGTGGATTAAGACCGAGACCCATTGGAAGAGGCAAGAGGGGAGCTGGCAAGATGCAAATCCTCACCAAATGCCCTGGGAAGCACGGAGGGTCTCGGGCTGGCAGAAAGGACCACATGCCAACACATGGGGCTCCTGGGAGAGGGCAGAGCTGCTGTAGTATAAAGCAGTTTTCTTTGCTCATCTGGGAAGCATCTGAGGCACTTGAGAGGCACCAGTCTGGTGGAGGTCACCTGCATGCCACTGGTTTTGCTGGGGCCATGCTGCCACGCTCTCTGGCAGCTCTGGAGAGCACAAAGATGCTGGAGAGAAAGCAAGCACCAGCCAGCACAGCATTTCCACACACCGCTCAAAGTCTGTTCTGAGCCATAAACACACTTTCTGCTGGAGGAAGAGAAGCTGGGGAAGGGTATATTGGAATTGGGATGCTAAAGCACAGACCTGCTGCTTTCTGGGAATCTTTTCTGTATTAAACTGTTCTGACTTGGAGCTTGCAGCATCACCCTTGCTGGGGTATTTCTGCAAAGCAAGAATTGCTCTCGGGGGGAAAAGGAGAGGAGAGCCCTTCCTGGCAGCAGGCAGGGATAGAAAGTCAGATCTGTCCCCTGCAAGAGGGACAGTAAATGGCCTCCTTCCTTTGTCATTACCTGGCAGCAGCAGTCCTGCCAGAGGGATCTGGGAAGCAGCAGGCTGCAGTAACTGGGTACGGAGCATCTTCGCCTGGGCTGAGCTTGCCCTCTGATGGTTAACGCTGGTAGTAAGAAGCAGGTCTCCCAAACCTCTCCCTTGAGGTACTGGGAGAGGGGGGTTCCCCATTCCCAGCTGAGCCCCCTGATGCTAAGAAAGCATTTCAGAATACTGCTGCCATGAAGGCATTCTTAGCTCTTGGGCTGAAGGTTGTCCCAGGGAGGGCAGTTTCTCCAGACCTCACTTTGGGCTATGATAGCCCAAGTTGTGTCCTGCCTCAAGCAGGACTGAGGAAACATTACCTGGCAGAGAGCAAGCAAGGCAGTGCAGGGATGCCACAACATTTCAAAGAAGGCAGCAAGGCCAGAGAAGACACTTTTAAAACCCCAGTTTAAAAAAAGGAGCCAGGGAACAGAAAGGAAAACAGGCAGCTTTTGCCAGCTTGCCCAAATCCAGCAACTTGCCTTTTTGCAGGGAATTCTTGTAAGACTAAACCCTGTGACCTGCCATCCACCCAGCCTAGCAAAGAGAAAGAAGGCAGGAGAACCAGGCAGGATACAGTCACATGTACAGTTACAAGTGTCAGGGAGCAGTAGGAACAGTGCTGCCCCACACAAGAGGAACAAGCCAGAAGCCAAGAGTGACCCCAGCACAGCAGGACACTCACCAGCAAGGGTGTAGCCCTATGAGACCTGAACAAGGCAGGTAAGGCTGAGTAGTGGCAACAGGGTCCATCAGCCTTCCCAGAAACAGCAAAGGAGGCAGATCCCAGGTCCATCTATGAAGAGCAGAAAATAAAGACCTGCAGCACAGACAGTGGGGCTGGATAGAACTAGAGCATCCTGAACAAGAGGAGAAGCCCAGACCTGACCTTATATACAGCTCCTGGGCCAATGGCTGGGGGGTGTGTGGGCGGACATCCCAGATGAGACTACCTGAGGCAATCAAGACTTTTTGGTGCCTCCGGGGTTCTAGCAGCTGGCATGATACTGTATGCCAGGGTAGATCTTAACTCTCAGGACTCCAGGGTTGGACCTGGGGAAGGGGAAACGTGTAGGAGGTAGTGAAAATGAAAGGGAGATCAAGATAGGAACCAAAACTTTTGCTTGCTAACTCCAAAAGGCTTCAGATAATTTTTTCTCACCAGATCACCAGCAGAGGCATCATTTTGCTTCTACTTGAAGGAGGAGACACAGCAGGCATTTCCTTGTGCCCAGCACAGGTTTGATTTGGGCAATGAAATTAGTCCATGGGCTAGATGGAAAAGCTCACCTGTGCAGGCAGAGCTCACATCTGGCAGAGGCAACAGGACAGTGCAAAATTTCCTGGGCTGGAAACCATCAGCAGATCACACCGTGACATGCCCCCTTTGGTAGCTGCCTTCCACCAAAGGGTACGTTTTTCAAAATTCATTGGTCTGCACCAGGAGAATTAGCTCCAATGAATGAAAGTGGACCAGGAAATAGTCAGGTTGGTCAATCCTAGTATGGTAATTCAACGGGCTTGAAAGTACTGAGATTTGAAACAGAATTCTCTGTATGTGTTTTGCTTCCTGATTTTCTGAAATCTCACTTGTTCCACATTGCCCCTATAACCACAACGGCCAGGTGACAACAGTAAAGACAGATCACTTTTCCCTTCCATACCATAATGGAGGTAGTTCACAGGAGAAAGCGGCACATGCTAATGCTCAAAAAACCCCAACTGCGTGTCAGTAAGTAGATCTATTCCACGCTATAAGGACACATAAACTACATCAGTGAAGATCACATTTTGTGGGAAAGAAATCACCCTGGACAGAGATACCAAATTCATCTTTATTAAAATGATTAGTACAGTTACACAAGGAAGGAATCTGATAATGGGCGTATTTAAGCATGGTACATTAGCCGAGAGCGGGAGAGACAGACTATTTGCATGAGAGCTTTGGCAGTGCTGGAGAGTCCTGAGACCGAGCTGGGTTTGTACAAACCAAGGGTGGGCCAAGCCTGTGAGAGAGAAACTGTCCTGTAGCTCTGCTTATGCTGAGCAGAGGGTTTAGTTAATATTTGTCTAGAAATCCCACTCTTCGAACATAAGTTTAAAGATCCTCAGAGTGAAAGGATGTGTCATAGGGGAACCTTCACTCTATTCCCAGGCACATGTATTACATGTGGTGTTTAATAACAAGATGGTTGTTTTCTTTTATTTTGTTTTTTTTTTTTTTCCCTGTAAAGGGAATTTCTTAATTCAGAGCAGCGAATCAGGTGTTTCTGCTTGTGTAGATCAAAAATGAGCTCTGTAGCTTTTCCTTCAGTGCGTGTGCATTGAAGCAGTAGTTGCACGCACATTTCTCCTCAGGTCACTGTAGTGCTGGGAACTTTGGAGATGGTATTTCAGCATTACTTGCTTGGATGCATTCCTGTGTGGCCTGCCCTAGGTGACCCTGTTTGGCAGGAGGGTTGGACTACATGATCTCTAGAGGTCCCTTCCAACACCTAACATTCTATGATTCTATGATTACAGAGGAATCACCAAATGATTTTAACTGCATTTTAGTTCAGTCAAGTCAAATGCCTCTTCAGAAGGCCTGAATGATGCCGTTTGCAGTGTAAAGATGACACTTCTCCCATATATCTTTTATTTTCTCTTATTGTTTTAAAAGATCGGGGCTTTTAAAATGCAGCAGTAAATGTCAATATTTGATTTTGCTGATTCTTCATTTCTGAAAACTATTGGACCATTTTTGCTCAAAATCTCTCCACCAACTTGGAGTTAGCCTGAGGCTGATACATAAAACTCCATCTAAAAGTGGCAAAGCTGTCTTTATAAAGCATTGAAAATATACCTTTTTTAAAAATAACTCTGTATAATCTAAACTATAATAGATGTTGCTAAGCATTCTCCCTCCTTGCGTTACCTGCTTCTATTGAACTAGAAAATAAACTAAAAAAACAACCAACCAACCCTGTCCCTCACAGTTCCTGCTATACTCATACCCCAAGCAGCCTGAGCTAACCTAAATTGTGTATTTTAATAATCAGATACTCTTTCACAGTCAAATTTCAGGTGATGACCAGACACATGCCTGAGTTGCTGTAAGAGCCATTATTTGCTACCTATGTCAAAACATGGTCATTAAGAGCATCGTGACCCTTCCTTGGGGTTCTCCTCCACTCAGGCACCAGACAGGTACCACCGCCCTGCAGAGGAGATGTCTGTAGTGGGCAGAGAGAGAGCACTGAGCCCTCTTACCCCCTCTGACCATGCCCTCCAGATCCCCACATCTCTATCTGCGTGCAGGAATCAAAATTCAGAGAGAGGTGTCCAGGTTTCTCCCAGTAAACAGAGGGAGGGAGTGTGCCTGATGGGGGGGGAGTGGGTCTTCTGGAGAGCTTTGCCTCAGGTTAGCTTTAGAAGTTGCTGACAGCCTAATTTTCAGATTTATGGAGCATTAAGGGTTCCCGTTGACTCAGTAACCAGGTGATGAATCTGTCTACGCTTCATTTTTCTCAGCTATGAAACGGGAGAAATGGCATTTCTGTCACTGGCTGGCTGGGAGGTCAATGCAATGATTATTAATAAAGCTCTCTAATGACCTCTGGAGACAGAGTGGCAGTTCCTAGCAGTGCTGGCTGTGCTCCTGAATGGACTAACGGACCCAGTGGAAATTAGGTGGCAGCAACAGGCTCAGAAACGGAAGCAGAAGTCATTTTCCTAATGAGTCACAACCAGTCAGGAGCAGAGCCTGGGAGGTGACTGTCACTTCCCCCAAGCATCTGGCCCAAGCATTCCTCTGCGTGGAGGAATTCTCAGTCTGCCTGCATGGTGACCTATGCAGAGTATCCTCAATGACTCCTGTGGCTGTGCTACACTGGGCATCACAGCTGCAAACGCCTGTTGCACAGGTGAATGGAGATGCAGTCATAAAAGCCACAAACTCAGGGCTTGTAATGAGCAGGATTTATGTACCCAGGAGAGCAGAACCTAGATTACTATTAAGGGTCACGCATGTATAGACCGTACTTGCTTGCTCCTTCCTCTAACATCAGGGCTAGTTCATCATCTCTCTTTGTACAAGATCAGAACTGGTACTTCACCGTTCAGGACACAGTGAGTGAGTGGCTTAGGAGACTGGAAAATACAGAAAAGCAAGAGCAGATTCCTACAGCCAGACTGCCAATATGTACATCTGCCAGAAATACAATTTTCACTACATAAAGTAATCCCTACAGCTATAGCTGGAGACAGCCTATCCCAGAGTAACTGTTTTGGTTTTAGCCTATGTCTTAGGCCAGTCAGGATGGGGTCATGCTTACTGGCTGGGCAGGAGATGTTTGCCTTGCTGTATTCCACACACCTCTGAATGCAGACAGATGTAATATTTCCTGTAAGAGGAGACAGAATCACAAAATCATAGAATGAGTTGGGTTGTAAGGGACCTTTAAAGGTCATTTAGATACTAAGGTAATAGCCAGATTAAACAAAGAAACAAAAGCAATTGTCTGGGGGTCAGTTTGAACCTATGCTCCTCCATAAAACTTTTGGTCGCCCTGGAAGACAAAGAAATGAGGCTTTCCTTTCTCCTAGCAATAGGAAATTTGGTGCACACACACCAACAATCAGGCTCAAAGAAAGGCCTTCAGGCTATTTTCTTTTGCCCCCACTGAAAAAGGGGAATGTGTTTCAATGTCTTTATGGAATTAGTCCTGAGACCTGCCACTCAGAAGGTTACTAAAAGAAAGCAAGAGAACACAAGGACTAAAAATAAAAACAAAATAAAACACTAACACCCCCCCCTCCCCAAACTATAAAAAGGAAACTTTTTCAATAACAGCAACAAACAGTTAAATCATGGGAGTGACTATAATGGCAGATGTCAGCTTGTAAAGGTTCTCAAAGAGAAGCTGCCTTTGAATTTCCTGGCTTCCATGCTTCCATATTTCCACACCAACACTCTTCAGAGGCAGGGCTTTCTTCAGAGAGTTTGGGTTTTGTTGACTGTCTTGGTTCTTTTTATTTCAATGTTATGGGTCAATACACAGAGGCAAACAACCAACAGTATTCAAGCACAGTTGAGAGGGGAGGCTGAGCAGATCATTCCACGGCTTTCCACGTGCGGCAGCACCTCCAGGGTAAATCAGGAGCTGTGTTTCTCCGTGCTCCCTTTGGGACACTGGTGATCCAGCGTCCCTGCCACCCTGCTGCATGCCAGAGAGGTCTCCTGACCAACATTGCCTACCTGAAGCCACCTTTTTTTCTCTCAGACCAGTTTTACCAGCTCTCATACTGGTTTTACAGCCCAGTGAAGGCTCTTTCTGCTGTCTCTACTGGGAGGAGTGCTACAGAGCTGATCTTTGGGCGTTTTCCCATACCTGGGTTTAGGATTACCATCCTCAGGGAATACCCTAGTGTTTCCCCAGCTGCCTCTTTACCTCTAGACAGACAGAGCTGACTGCAGAAAATACAGTTACTCAATGGAAAGCAGGAAATACGTTTCTATAGGTTGTTGGGAGAGAAATGAAAGGGAACAAGAAGTAACTCCACAGTACTTCTGGCCAAGCCGAGAAGTTGGCAAGCACTGCATTTCATGAACCTTTTCGGTCTGGCTTGCCAAACTCTGGGTCTGGGGGCAACCTTTCCCTTAACACCCAAACCATTTCTAGGGCATCATTCATTAACACTTCACTCATTAACTTATGCAGAAAGCAGTCTGCCCTTCCTCCTGTAAAACCATAGGCTACTGTAAGGAAACAGGAGCACCCCACAAGTCTTGTTAGTGGTACTCCCACCTCCAAATGGCCCCAATGGATCCCCACAGCACCATAGCCCCCATCCCTGGAGACATTTAAGGTCAGGTTGG
>NW_009734592.1:0-16815 GCF_000703405.1 Apaloderma vittatum | reverse complement strand
TAATTGGAACAGGAGGTATGCCAGAAGAAAACCAGTAGCCAATGATATAGTAATAGGGCCAAAATACACACCTGTAGTATTAGAATTCCCAAATGCTTGTCACTCCAGTCTTTCTTGGTTTTAATCTTAAATTAGGAAAGGAAAACCAAATTTAAAAGACCTTGTTTTAAGCTGTCAGGCTAGAAAAAGTAAGGCAGGAATTTCCTGTACAAGATTTTCTCGTGATGTCACTGACAGGCATGCCAACGTTTGGGTGAGGGAGACAGAGGTATTTCTGAAGTCTTAGTCCCTGTGTGCAACTGGATACTATCAGAAGAAATTTCCCAGTATTTTAGCATCTTCAGGCAGCAAGAACCAGTATTGGTTTGCCAGTTCTTCACATGAAGTTTGAGCTCACCAAAACAGATTGCTTTTTCCCTGAAAGTCTGTGCTTTTAATCCCTGATCCTGGGATTGGGTTAAAACCTGAAGCCGGAAGCTTCCGTTCTTTCCAGTGCTTTGTTGCCACAGGCTTTTCTCTGCGGGTGCAACAGATCACTTGGTGAGCTGAGCCAGAGGATTTGAGCGCTAGAGCCACCTCATTTTCCTGGCACTCCAGCAGTCAAGAGTGTATCATGCCACATGGGCACAGCATAACCCTACAGGAAGAGACTGTACCCATTTTGGAGCCAGATGTACCATCACGGTGTCAACGCGCTGCTACAGAGTCCCAGGCAGTAGAGCCTACTGGTGTGCAGCTCTGTGCTCTCTCTGAGTTTGGATGGAAGCTGTGGTCTGGCCATGGTACAACCCCACTTGGTTTAGAAGGGCCAGCCCAGGTGTTTCTGCATTAGGCTTTGCTCTGCAGGACAGGTAGTGAACAGTTTGGCAAAGAGAAGTCCTTTTATTATCCTTGAATATGTAAAAATACAATCACAAGCTTGCAAAAATGTTTTGCATCAATAAAAATGTGTAAAGTTTAAAGATGGGAGTGATTTTTGAGTGACCATAAAGGTGTTATGGAATCCATTTGTCATACTAGGGTTTCTTGTTCTTTTAAGTGGGATGTGACAGCAAGATTTCCTGGTTGTGAGTTTTGGGTTTTTTTATGGGGAGAGTTGGTTTTTTGTGGATTTTAAATTATTTTTTTAGTATGTGTGTTAATTACAAGAACAATTTGCCAGAATCTTCAAGAAAAACAGCAGAAATGTAATCAGAATGAGGCTGTGGAGCAGTGATTGCACTGCAATGTAATGATACAGAAACTAAATGCTACTTCTGTCATGATATTGGCCCTGCCTGACCAACAGACAGGTAGAACTTCTTGGAAAGCAAAGTAAGCCTCCCATGGGAAGCAGATCTATCAGTCAGCTAGGCATTATCTCAAGCACTATTTACTTCAAACACGTGGTTTGGAAATAATGGCAAGTTTACCACTGTGCTGCTTGGTTTTTCTTGGTGTTTTTTTTTAAGCAATATTTAATCAGGGCTTATACACTGCCAGGGTGCCACTTAGGCTTCCTAGGCAATCCCGTAGTGGGAGTTACTGAACCTCATTTTCTTGCATCAAATCTGTAGCACATCACAAAATGACCCAAACTGACCGTAGGGGGTGTTCCTAGTAATAGATCATTTTGTCCTGCTACTACATGATGGCCACTCAAACAGAGATGAAAAAAGTTGGTGGCCAGACTGGACTTTGCTTGAATAGGATAAAGCTCTCTGAATTGTTACTACTTGTATGGCCATCAGACACCTGCTTTCCCCTCTTCTCAGCTGCCTCTCAAAGCATACTGCTGAATGCAGCTTTGACAGCTGATGAAAAACACACTCTCTGAAAAGATTAAAAAGGAAAAAGAAGGAAAATCAGCAATAGGACATGCTCTTTTGCTCACTAGAACGTGCTACAATGAACAGCTCACATATCCTATCTTCTTGGACTAGGAGGCAGTTATGACTCAAGTTCTCATGCCAGCATTTTGCATTGCAATAAATCCTTGCAATTTATACTTGAGTCCAGCATGCCAGCTCTCATCTTCCCCCACCTTGCCCTGCTATAATTAGCTCAGTGGCTACAGGTTTTTTTAACCTTACATGTTCATTTGTTCCTCATCAGCCCAAATGCAATAATTTAGTTTGACTGCATGCAGCACCAAGAGGATGAGTAGTCCTTGCTGCACTTAAAGTGAAAAGCAGCATATGGGTGAGCAGGAGGCTACAATAATCCTAAAAAATTACCTTCCTTCTAACAGATTAGAATATTATTTGGAGAAGTAGGGAGCTCCCATTTTTGCTATGATTTTAGTGTCTCTTCCTCTTTTAGCATACATATTTGCTCTTTGCAGACTTTCCTCTTTTAGGTAGCAAAATGTGATTCTTGGAAGAAAATGATTAAGACAGTTCTTTCTGGATATCTCAATTAAAAAATAGGTATGTGGAACGAGAACTAATCACCATATTTTAAAAATACTTTGCCTACCTGCTCTGGGATCTAAGGACATGCCTTCTGCAAGATGTGAAACGTTCATCATCCAATAAAATGACATGGGAAGTGGGCAGAATAGGGAGAATTTAAGTTTGATTTTCTTTATCAAACAGGTCACTACCATTTTGTTTGCAGAGGGATGTTATTTTTACTTTTTAAAAAGCAGACAAGGAAATAAAACTTCCGGCTCTCCCTAAAATGATTGTAGTTACAGCTTAGAGATGCCTTTCTCTCCTCAAAGTCTTCAGTAGAGGACTGAAGAGACGTGTTTCCTTCTATAATACAAGTTGCTCTGAGATAGTATAGATAGCATCTCCACTTTTCTCCAGGAAACTGGCTTTTCCTCTCATGTGTAATGTAGCATTTGTTTAAATTTTTCTGGAAAGTGATCAGTGGAGTCTTCCATACACATACACAAAATTTCTCAGAGATTATGCTTTAAAATTGTTAAAATTTGGTAGTTATAAAGTCATGTCGTTCTGAGGTACCACAGATTTTTATGCAGCCTGAAGTAATAGATTCAAATTTTGTGCCGGCAGAGTTGCTGTCACTCAACTTCTTTTCTCAGGGTTACCCAATTCAAAAGACTAAACCTCTGAAGTATACGTTGACCAAAAAGAAGGAGTTTCTTTCACTTCACTTACTTTATTGACTCTTTCTTTCTTGTATTAGTGATTGATTCAAATTACATATTTAAATTTATTTTAGAAGAAGTTTCTGCCAATTAAACGTAAATACTCTTAATACTGTTAGGGAACCATGAAGTACATTACGATCCCAGTGACTGATCTGTATTTGTTCTATTCCCTCCCTAACAGCCACCAACCACTTTTTCCCGTTTGCTGAATTGGGAGAGTGGTATGTGTCACATCAAACGGTCTTTATGTAGAAGTCTTTGAGGCCTTCTGAGCTTTTGAGTCTGTTATCTTTCCCTTCTGTCCCAAAAAGTGAAAGGGAAGAGAGAAGCACGAAAGCTGAAAAGAAAATGGCATGAGACTTTCCATGCAAAATTCATGGAGACGGCTGAAGCTGACAAGTGTTTTTTAAAATAGGAAAAAAAAATAAAAATCCAATGCTTGCTTTAATTTAATTCTTTAATTGCACTATTGGAAAAAGTCTCATATCCTGTCCCAGCAGCCACAGGGTGTTGCTGGAAAGGCATCAGCTGATTAACTAATGTTCAGATCAGTTGCATCCCAGCATGTGTCTTACAGTCTTACAGTTGCTTAGTCAGATGGCAGTCTTATTTTTATCCAACATTTATCGCCAAATGGGATAAAGGAGCTCATCTGTCTGACAGGAAAGCTTAAATTTTTCCAGACCTGTCAGGAAACCATTCTTGTAATAAGGGGATACCTTGCAATATGCCATTTCCCATACACAGGGCTGACCAGAGATAAGACTCTTAAATAAATGGATCAGCTCTCCTTACTCAGAAGCTGTGCAGGAATGATAAACCATCTGCTCTCCTGATTGTCCTTAAAGGATAAATGAAAACTGAAGAGAAGTTTGGCCAGGTTTTCTCCTTTATTCTTTCTGACAAGCTCTTTTGCTGGTAGTTTGCCACGCAGTTTCTAAGACAGCAATTATTAGTTATGCTGCTTGACAGCTTCCTAGACACTGATATTATGTTTAATGACACACAAGGTGAACGATATAAACACAGCGAATTTTCTAGATGTAACCTGAAGGAGAGGTTATACATGTCTAGTATCTGACAGGATCTTTCATAAACCTTTGTTTGTCCTCCACAGTTAGGGTTTGAGATATTTCTCTGCTTTATTTCATGTTTATTGTTGGCCACATCTGTTGGGTTTTGCTGGTTTTAGTTTTGCTCTTTTACTGCAATTCATTTTTACAACTTTTGTGTGAACCTTTCACAAGTGCTTAACTCCCCTCTTTGGTACCCAGATGAGGCACTAAAGGAGAAGGAACAAAGAGGAACAGAATTAATAGATTTCGAATCAGGTGTACAGATTGGAATAGTTTGCCCTATCATGAATCTGAGCGAGCTGAGTACTCCTGTTGATTCTAGTGGAGAGAAATCAGGTGATTCAGATTTCCAGATGTTTAGTAACTTGCCTAAGATCATGGAGAAAGCCTGTGACAGAGCTGGGACTGTTATGAAGAGCAGAAAAAATTTAACATGACTCTGAAAACTAAATGTATGAGGCCAAAGGTAATTTCAGAATCTGAGATTGGTGTGTGTCTGTATATACATATATATTTACATATAACTGAGAATGGGGTATAGTTCTCTGTGTTTTTCCAGAGTTGAATTTTTTTTTCTTACCTTCTCAATGGTGATCTTAAGTTTCTGTAAGTTTGAAACGGTGTGGCTTTTCAGGCTGGCAGCACTAACTGGGTAGGCCTGCTGGGAAGGTTTCCTACTGGGGAAACTTGTCTGTCTGTGGGGTTCACAAAATCACGGAATGTTAGGGGATGAATGGGACCTCTGAAGGTCATCTAGTCCAATCCCCTGCTAGGGCAGGATCACCTGTAGTAGATCACACAGAGCTGGGGTGGGCAACCATGGTCAGAAGTGATTCAAAGAGCTGAGGGGTAGGACAGGGAAATCTCTACAGACAGCTAGGGGCAAGAATTTTCTTGCGCAGTGAGACACAAAAGGATGGTGGCACAATGTGGGATGGAGGTACAGTGAAGTAGTAAAATGGAAGTGCAGGTAAGTATGTTAGTGGAAACAGGATGAGCCCCAACAGAGCTGCAAAACTTGTGAGGGTGGCAGATGAGTGAAGGAAGTGTAACTGAGGCTACCAGCTGGGGTAACTATTTTGAATAATACTACACTGAGTAGCTCTGAGGAAATGAGATGAGTACAGAAGGGCCAGTGGTGGCTTTGGTGGCTGTCACAGCAAGAGCATTATGGGACTGGAAATAAAAAGGATTGGTCTGTTGCAGGAGATCAGATTCTACGGGTACTCCCGAGAAAGAATTAGTGGGCATGGGCTGGAGAGGAGAAAGAGACGCTGTGGTCAGTGCATAAGTGTGGTGTATCTATAGAAGAAGAATCTGAGATTATTTTTGTCTGGGTTGTATTTTAAAACAATTACAGTATGTCTGACAAAAAGATGTGAAACTCAGGTCAGGATACAGGACTTGATAAAAGATAAATCAAAATCCAATTAATTACTTTGTGAACAGTTGTGTAGTTTGTATTTGAGCCATGTGAGTAGATAAAATTTTTGAGGGAAGCTGCCCCCTTTGGACCTGAGAGAAATAAGAATCAGAGCCACTGGGGAAACTTCCAGTATAACATGTGTATATGTTTGCACACTGGCTTTCAGTAGCTTTGTCCCTTTTGGTCCTTGTTTTCATCTCTGTTTTGGAGAACATGACAACGCAAACTTGCTGGCTGGAATAGCTCTGTGTGTGTACAAAGGCATGCTTTTGTATGCGTATTACACAGATACTCTGATTTTTATGCCGAGTAAACCCAGTTTCATGTGAGTGTTTTTGTACCCTAAGGCTCATCTGTATCGTGGTAGTCACGTACGGAATGTAGAGCAGGATTGCCGAAAGCGGCTGAGGCCAGATGGTGAAGGCTGGAGCAGTTATGTTAGTTTGTGTGGTCAGACACATCAGGGGTGCAAATGAGGACAAGGATGAAGTACACATGCTCACGCCAAAAGCTGTTGCTGTCAGATGCCTTCAAGAGCAGCCATCATATTTTTCTCTTGGAAGTTAAATTTGGGTCTCCCTTTTTAGAAAGCTGAGGCAGAGAAGGGAGTGGGAGTGTGTCCAGGATCTGAGCAACACTCTCAGAACCACTGCATGATTAAAAACAAGAATACTGCTCCTCATTTGTAGTCCAGTTTTTCTAAGTTCACCATCAGGTCACTGGATCTTGTTAAATGCCTTAGTTCATGAGATGAAGATTCCTCTAGCTTCAGGCAGCTTCTGTCATTACAGGTAAATAGCAAACCAGCCACCTTAGTCCTTCTTTTCAATTATTAGCTCATGTTGTTGAACTTGGGGCATAACAATGTGACCGAAGAAAGGCGGTGGACACAAGGTAATATTTAAAGTTGAAACACTTGACCTAGGACATTAGAGAATCACATCAGGTACCATTCAGTGTGCAAAACTGAAGTCTGTGTTTCTGAAGGGAGAAAAAGATTGATTATGCTCATACTGTAAGAAATGCAGATACAAGGTGAGAGAATTTGAGAAAACTGAAAGAGAGAACAAAGAATCAGAAACTTAAAGAGAAACTGGGGCAGGGAAAATTACAAGAAATAGAGAATATATGATTAATACACACACCTTTGTTCTTTGAGGGTTTTCTAGGACATCTGATAGCACTGCAGTCTGCAGCTGGTTGGTCAATAGTTGTATGTCATGAAAAATAGTAATGTACATTCAAGTTTTTATTTTAATCGTTTATTTACTCTTCCCTCCCCATCTGGAGACTGAGCTGAAAGGGTTTACTGGACATGTAAAGTCTAGGCAAACTTATATCTATATTTTTGAGTCATTACTGAGTAAAAAGATTTTACCATCCTTCAGATTTTGTCTTCAGTAATTAAGAAAGAGCGTGTCCCAGGCTCAAACTGTATGTGGACATGCGTACGTGAAAGTATTTTTGTCCCTTGCAATCTCCCTTCTCTCTACAAAAAAAGCAGAATGCTGGATTTGGTAATCTGACTGTTTTCCTTGGATATTCTGATGGTTTGAGGTATTGGTAGGAATCCCACTTAGAGGGCTGGAAGGGAATATTGTGAAATACTGAAGAAGCAAATGGGCAAATAGTAGTAGTGTTCATACCGAAAGCTGACTCTGTGGCCTGCTGGGCAGATGCCAAGCACCCACTGTGACTTATGCTGATTACGAAACTGCACCTTAAACATGTGGGTCGCTGCCAAAAAGAGAAGTCCCACCATTCCTTGTCCTCAGAAAGCGTTCCTTGCCAGCGTTGGCACCCACAAAGCCAGATGGTCGGCTGATTGACGTGATGTGAAGGCCTGTGCTTTTTGCTGGCTTGGGCTCCCCGCTTGAGCTGAGCAGGGAGCTGTGTAAGCTCTAGCCATGACATGCTAGAGGTGGACACAGGGAGAAGGCGCAAAGTAGAGTTTTTAGGTGGATTTAGCAGGCTCTACAATTGCACCTGTGTTCCCCAGGGTTTCTAGAGTGCCCGATACCAAATGCTTCAGTGATCTGCGTTGCCTGTAGGTTCCACCTGAGCTTTGCTGAGGGCTATTCTGTTGTGTGGGCAGTTCCACAGGCTGAGAGCCTTCCTCTGAAAGTGAAGGTCCGAAAAGCTAGTGTCTGGACCCCCCTGATTACAAAGTTCAAGGCAGTTTTCCTTGTGTATTACTGCAAAAGTAAATCGAGCCATCAGCACCTGGGTGTGAAATCTGGGTTTAAGCTTGCCATGAGAAAGTTACCGCATCCGTGGTTATGATGAAGTGCGTTCCTGCATGGACCACAAGGCATCTGAGAGTTTACTGTGGGGATCTTTGCAAAGCACAGATGAACCCATGGTGAGTTCTCAGTGAAATGTAAGAGCATTTCTCTGCCTTTTGGGAAGCGTGGTCCTGGAGGAGCCGGAAATTGTGGGAAGGCAGCGGTAGCTTAGGCTGTGCCCTTTCTGTGAAATGCACAGCTCAGCAAACCTCTCGGGAGCTTTGCTCTGGTTTTATGCAGCCTCTAATAAGCTGCCTGGTCTGCCCTGCAAATGCCACTGCACTCTGATTTGAGCTGGTTTTGTGGGGATGACACAGAGTCACTGGTACCTCCCGTACCTTCTGAGTTACCTTTCTGTTAGAGCAGCGTAAGCTTGTAGAGATGGTTTATGATCCCTTTCAAAGCAGACTTTGTCCCTTTTATCTCTTTCTCAGGAGGCCACCTAGTTTCAGACACCTTTTAATTGCACTTAGAAATGCATCAAATGGCTGCATTTTTGTTGTTGTTCTCCTGGGAAGGCATGCAAGAGTAGTGCACCAGCTGACAAGAAGCCATTCATTTTGACAAGAGAGAGGAAACTTTTCAGGACTGAAAAGGGACGTATCTGAAATCAAAACTCAAATTAAGCAGTCTTGCCTTCTCTCTGTGCCACAGAGAGGCAGAAGAATCTGAAGGACAAGGGCAGTGGATTAAAATCTTAAATGGCTAAGTGCCAGGCAAATCCTAAAATGGGCTAAGCCTTTCTAGCAGGCAATGGCTCACATGGACAGCATATGGGGCTGTGCCCTTTCAGGTCCTTTTGAAGTTCTTGATTAACTGTTTATACATTGCACTTAGTTTGGGGGAAGGTATCCCTTGAAACCACGTGCATTAAATTCACCCAGGACTTCCACTGGGGTGTAATCAGTAGGTTACCAGAACTGGAAGGGAATGGAGCAGTCGTTGCAGAGACTTAGGTGCACACTGTGTTTAAACTAGGGCCTAGAACTTGATCATTTTGAAATAGTGCAGACTGTTCTCTGTATTCAGGGCCACTTTCAGCCCTGTATACTTAGCGACTTCGTAGTCGCTGATGTGTTATTTTAGTATGTGTATATTTGGCAGAGTAAGGATAAAAGCTCAGAGGAACTTGGAAGGGTCTAGCAGCTGCATGAATATTTTCCCTGAGGAGCCTTGCCAGACGGTGCATCCAGACGAAGGTGCTGAGACCAGGGAGCTATCATGACTGGTGTGTGGAGAGACAAAATATGATTTGTAGGATGATGTTTCTGGCAGATCTTTGGTTTAACAAATCTCTCTTAGTTATTTCTAGCTTTGCCTTACTTGGCACGTGTTAATCACACTGATAAAACAGTCAAAGGAGGAATAATAGAAAGTCCCTGGTCTGCATTTACCATGCATTTTATCTGTAGCATTCAAAGTGTATGTGGGGTAATGAAGTAAGAATACTTACTTCTTGGTTGGGGTTTTATTTTACTAAGAGGCTGCAAAACAACAGGTGCAGATTTGTCAAGGAAACTTAAAGAGATTTCTCTGATGTGATTTGTGCTCCTGGTCATTACGTAATGTGAAAGTAGCTGCATTCAGCCTTAGCCAAAAAAAACCACTACTTGCTGCAGGATAAAAATAGAACTTTAAAGAAGGCAAACAAATTATCTACTGACTATTCCAGTCCTGAGTTATGCAGAGAAGCTCCCATATGCCACTAGCAAAGACAAGACATATTTAACAGCTAGTAAATTCTGCTATACAAAAAGTGTTTTCCACATAAATTGAGAAGAGGAAAGTCAGAGGATATTTATGTATCTGTGGGTATTAAGTTTAAAACTGATAGTAGGTGATTGTATGTTTCATAGAATAATAATTAAAAAATAATAACCCTTTCTAATACATAGGGAGAAATTGGAGCATGGGAGAGCAAATTCATTATAAATCAACAAGGTAATTCAAACTAAGACAATATTCTTTAATAAAAAACAGATAATGTTCAAACAAGCTCATTGAGGCATGGATGCTGATTAATTCAGGCTTCCTTGTTAAGGTTGATGTGAAGGCTGCTAAATGTTAAGTATTTTATGATAGCGCTGTCATAGCAGTGATGATATAAGAACAAAAGTAAGATAGAGAACAAAAGTAAGATAAAGCTTGTAAGGAAAGAGAACATTGTTACACTTGGTGCTTCAGGGGGCATGGGGCAGGGGGGAAAGCAGTAGATGAGATTTCAATTTGAAAGCCATAGATCCTCCTTCTCCCTGAAAAAGGCTGTCGCTGAAAAAGCAGTAGAACATATTTTAATTTCTGGTAGTGGGTGGTAGTAGTATTTGGCATTCAGCTGTCCTCACTTCTCACATAAATACACTAGTTGTACTGGGGGAAGAGTATTCTGTCCCTCTTTGATCTCTCTGCTGAGAAAGGCAGCAAGACTTCCAGTTATGGTGGTGAGTTTTGTGTGTGCATGAGATACAAACACCTGTTTATTTTCCATAAAGTAGTAAGTCTCCAGATGGTAAAGGTTTTTATCCGTGCTGCTCTAGCTGGATTTGTACCAGTAAGTTGGAGGTGAAAGGTACCATATGGTACTGTTAATCCCCAAAGCATTCATTATTCCTGAAATAATTTTCAACACCTTTTAGTGTTGACATCAATCTTTCATTAATGTCCATGCTTATTTATGTGGACTATGTTCAGATGGAGCGTAACTTAAAGTATTTGGGTATGTGTTCTTTTTATGTGAGTGTTCCTGAGATTCAGCACTAACTAGGAAATTAATTGTCCTTGGATAGTGAGTTGGGGACTTAGTGAAATGAGCTGGTCGCCTCATTGCAGCCTCTGGTGGATAGGGACTGTCGCTGGCAGGCTCAGGAGAGATGCAAGCTACAAATAAGAGTGAAAACTTGGGAAGTGATATATGTTTTGGTGGCAAATATCTTATTATTACTACAAAAAATGTTATGTTGTGAACAATGGCCAGTGTTTATTGTCACTGCTGGCAAGAATCTACCAGACTGGGATGAGACTGTTCTGAGATTCTGGGAGCAGGGCTTATTTAAGGTACAGGGAGGATATTAAAGATTAGCCCTTGGTATCTGGGTGGGTGGGTGGCATTTTTGGGGGGACATGCCAAGGAAAAGATCAATGTTTAAGGAGTTTACCTAGACCACAAGATTCTGAGACTGGCCCATGGTCAACTCTGAAGCCATAGGACATGCTCAGGGACTCAATGGCTGGATGTTCTTCAGGCTACTGAGTGTCCAGAGAGGGATGTGCAGCCAGCTTTCTGCAGAAAAGCATCCTGATTGCCAAGCACTGCCCCTAGAATGGCACTGAAACATTTAATTTGATTGTGATGAGGAAATGCGTTTAACATGATTGCACCACCCCTGAAACAGCTTCTGCTTTGGTACAGGTATCGCAATGGTAGGTACAAAACACTAGTGCTTGAATTGAGGCCAAGCTGAGCTGCCCTGGTGTCACCAGGGAAGCAGAGGGCTGAGCCTGGGGGAAGGCATGGGCAGGGCTCTCCCTGAGAGGACACCCGCTCTCAGTGCAGATGCAATGAGGAGGGGGATGCTGGTTGCCCCTTGGGATGATCATTTCCAGGCCAGCGATTGCCAGCTGCTGTGGCAGTTGCTTCTGGTTTTCCAGAACTGTGTCGCCGATCAAGGCAGAGGATCAAGCTGTCACATGTGTTGCCAGCGTGACCCTCTGCTACATGCCTGGGGCTGGCTTCACCGTGCACAGTTTGATGTTAGAAGCAGCCATAGTGGCCTCATAGTCTGTGTAGTCCAGAATAGCTTCCCCGGAAAGGTAAATTAACCCATGCTGAACTTCAGTCTGTGCTACCCTGCACAGGATCTTTACTTGTAGAGCTTTGGCCTGGATCCAAGCTAAGCTAACAGTCATCCCTTTTAGTGAGATGCAGACTGTTTGTGTTCCGTGTATTATATAGCAAGTTTACTGAGCTGACAGTTGCTTGGCAGGCTGTGATTGCTTTTGGCTTTCTTGCTGATGCTCGGGAGAGCCACGTATGTCCGTATGGTATTTTGAAGGCAGCTGCCAATGAGATTCAGCCAGTTGAAGTCAACTCTTGTAACTAGAGCAGGCTGACACATCTCTTCTTGCTTCTTGGGATGGAGAATAAGACTGTATCCCAGTTTGGTCACCTTTTAGTATCATAAAAAGTGGAGCAAATGTAGTATTTCTGCCCGACACCCACATGTACAGAGAAGCAGAATGTCAGCCATGCCCATGAATTGCAGTGAATATGCTTTACACATGTGCCATTTAAAATAGTTTAAATAAAACAATCCTGCATCTTAGTGAGATCCTCTGCTGCATTTTGATTTTAAAACCAAAACCCACTACACCTGCTCTGGGAAAAGCTCTGACAATGTTTTATTACAGAAAGTTCGAAAATGGAGACATGACTGGATTGACAGGAGGACATTCTGTTCTCAGCCTCTGAGTTAAAGGAAGTTTAGAGTCAGAGTGGTGTGTGGAAGCTGCTATGAATAAAAGTTTTGACATAGTGGCATGCAAGATTGGACTTTGGGGGCAGGTGTCCAAGCATGCAGTAATTATGGATAAGGGGTAATAAAAATAGAGAAGTTCATTTGTGTAGTTAAGGAAGGATGGCCTGTGTTTTGAAAAAAACAATGAAAACCACAGTGTTTCAGTTGGAAAAACTGAAAAAACTCAGTGTTTGCTTTTTCTTTATGTGTTTGTGGAAAAAATGTGGAAAGGTAGAGAGATTTCAAATTGTGAGTTTTGGCACTAGTAAGAAATTTGAGTGTCCCCTCAGCCCTTCCTCCCCCAGTTTAAGGTATACTTTGCCTTGGCTCTGGTTCATTTCATAGTTCATTTCAGAGGTTAGATTTTTAACTGCGGTTTTACCATGCTCTGCTTGTGGAAAAAAAGAGAGCAGATGTTTCAGTGCACATACCAAACAGACACAAAGTTGAAATGCGTATTTCCTAGAGTGTCTCATCTCCCACAGTGCAAACATCCCTCCAGGCTTCCTCCAAAGCTCAAGGAATTCTGCTCCTTTCACCCCTGCTGTGAAAATGCATCTGTCCTTTGTCCTGCCCTTAGTAAGAGCCTTTAAAACCAGGGGTAGACAGGACTGCTGGCTTTCTGTTGCTACAGCTCCACTCAGGCTTTTCTTTCTTGCTTCTTGTTGCTGGCCCAGAGTACAGCCAAGCTTAGTCTTTTTGTCCTTTTTCCTCCCCTTCTTTTGCCCCTTCTTCCCATGCCTAAAAGCATCCTGAAGTGGGATCCCACTGACATGGGTGCAGAGCAGTTAGCATTGCTGATGCTTGCGGGCTGGGTTAAACGCAGCTTTAATTTGAACCAAGTTCTAATTATGACTTTTCATACTGTTTCCACTAGCTGGGAGGGGAGGAAGAAAGCTCAAAGTGGCAGGGTTTGGAGGCAGGCAGGGTGTAGTTGAGCGGAAGTCCTGAATTGATCAACTAACTCCACCTGTGTGAGACAGCTGACAATCTTAGAAAATCCTGTCAAAGAGTAAGTGATTGTATTTTGCCGTACCAGGTCTGTTTTTCCAAAAGAATTGCATGTGGGGTTTCAGATGGTCTGACATTTAAAACTGGATAGGTACTTTTTGCATTCAAATTTGGTCCCTGAGTGCGTCTTCTGTTTGCTGACTAATCTCTGCCAGATCTGAGGTTTCCCAGAGCAGAACAGGGACCGTGCGTGACCATTTTGACATCATGCATCAAGAGGCTTAGTTAGCTGTTTTTAAAAATGTTCATGAGAGGTTCCTATGAGGGCTGAAGAATTCACATCTTTGTTTTTCTGTATTACAGGGCTGAATAGTTCTTCTATTTTTGCTGGGGCTTTCTTGTGGTTTTTGCCCTCCATGATCTGCCAGCTCGAGTTTTTCATGTTATAAAATCGTCTGCTTTTTGCACACCAATAATTAAACAGAGGCAAATTTTGTCCCCCTGTGTTGCCTGGTCTAGTCGAGAGGTGGCATCCCTGCCCATGACAGGGAGGTTGGACTAGATGATCTCTAAGGTCCCTTCCAGCCTAGGCCACTCTATGATTCTATGATTCTATGATTCTATGTTGATGGAACATGCTAGTCAGCACAGCTAATCAAGTTTTTGTATCATCACGTGGGACACTGTGCAATGCTCCATCTGGAGAGAAATGGTCGACAGTTTACAAGTTTGTTCACAGACAGCTGAGGGTACTTGATAGAAGACAGTCCTTGAATCAGTGCTGAGCAGTGAAGCTGCAAAACCTCAGCTCTACTTGGTCACACACATCTCCACTCATATTTCAGAAGTAAAATTTTCCAATTCACCTCCTCTGCTAGATATATACACTGTTCTCCACCCTTCCTCCCTGCATATCTCTGGGTATGGCAGCAGCAGGAGGCGGGGGGCGTGACCAGCCATTAATGGTCGGAGTTCTGTGTGACCTACTGTAGGTGATCCTGCTCTGACAGGGGGGCTGGACTAGATGATCTTTTGAGGTCCCTTCCAACCCCTGACATTCTGTGATTCTGTCCTCCCTCCGCAAAGCAATATTAAGGATAGGTAGGCAGGAACAGCTTACTGAATTTGATGTATATCAAACTATAGTGATTATGGGATGTTTCTCTTCTTCCTTACATACTAAAAAACCCTAAAATAATAACCTGATAATTTACTTCGTTACATGACTTTCTTCCTTCTTTCCAGGCTAAATGATGCCTTTTTGGAGAGTGGTTTGGGCTGCCTGCAAACCATGCACTGGTTCTCTGCTTCAAATGCCTTACCAGCAGCTTCTGTTTCACTTTTTTTTTGGCAGGTAAGCATTCTCATATGCTTTGCGCTTTGAAAAATGTCAGTGGAGTCACAGTGGGCTGAGAGATGGCCCCGAAATGCTTAGCATCGGCCTTAAGCTTGAGCCGTCTACCCACTGATTCTGCTTTCAGTTAGCTCAGCGCATTCAGCGTTGCAGTAGACACACTGTGTCCCATCGGGAGCGATGTGCATGATGCAAAAGATTTGACACTTTTGAAAGGTCAACCTCTGCATGTGTGAGGCTCCCAGTCCAGTTCACTGCAAGCCTAGGAAGGATATTTCAGTGTGAGGTGGGTTGGTTTGATGTTGTTCAAGCTGGGACGCGTGTGCTGGGGTTACAAATGCTGGTGTGGTGGGGAGAAGGGCAAAATGAGAAGTCCTTCTGGAGCTCTGTAGAAGCCCATTGCCTTCCCACCATGGCTGTGGGTTTCCATCCATGCTTAAGGAAAACAAACCCTAAAAAAGTATGTGTGGGAAGATGTGGGGTTTTTTATTTTTCTGATTATTTTTTATTGCTGACTAGTTTGTTTTATTTGATCAAAACTTTAAATAAGAACTAACAAAAGGAAAAAAAGAAAAAGGCTGTGCAGCAGTCTCTGGTTTACTGGAGAACTATATAAAGCATTTTTGTGGATAAAACCATCCAAACTTCCCATCTGAAAATGGGGCTGGCAACAGCAGCCACTTCCTTACTGAGCAGATGACTGGAACCTGTGAACAGCAAACCGCAGCCAGCAGTTACCTGTAGGTCACACTGGGAGACTTGAGCCCCGCACCACTGCTGCAGCGAGTGCTTTGCAGCCTCCTCCCTTCCTGGGATAAGAGACCACGAAATCAGCCTCTCCAGGTAGAGGCGAGTGAATTTCCTCATCTCTGTCTCCTGTGAGGAGATGGAGGCCTTTCACTCTTGGGATTGCTTCCATGCTCACCACTGAGAGTCTGCCTCTTCTCTTACCCTCTTTTTTTTATCCAGTCGCATGCCCGCATTACTGCATAAAGTTTTGATGTATGGCCGTATCCGTTGTTGTTCCTGCTTTCATTTCTGTTCAAGCTACATCAGTCTTTCCAGAAAAGCATAGTTTCCCCATCTGGTAATCAGCTGTGGAGATGCAATTGCAACTCCACTTAATGCTAACTCTGATTTGTGTTTAATATGAGACTTTTGAATAACATATTGACCTCCAGCGATTCAAGACAGATGATATTTTTTGTTTGATTGTATAAATGAGAGCTGGTGGAGGGGCGTCCCCTTGTAAAAGGTTGGGCTTTAAGTGTGGTTTACTTCATCTCATGTATTTAATACAGAAACATAGTCCTTAAATGTGCTGACAGTAGAATTGATTTTTTTTTTAAAAACAGTAATTGGCATATGTCCCACAGAATTTCAGTACTGAGGGTATTTTTCATCCTAGAAGAGCAGTTGAAATTTGGTTTTCCGTTGACTTGGAAAGACTTGGTAAGACTAAAAGCATGGGTCTTGAGGTGGTGTTCAGCTGGCTCCTTCTGAACAGCCACAGCACCTCACGCAAGCTGTCATTAAGCTTGGATATTAGGAAAAAAAATCTTTACTGAAAGAGTGGTGAGGCACCGGAACAGGCTGCCCAGGGAAATGATGGAGTTTCTGTCCCTGGAGGTGTTCAAATAAAAGAGTAGACGTGGCACTTCAGGACATGGTTTAGTGGTCAGGGTAGTGTTGGGTTGACAGTCTTGCCAGACTTGATGATCTCAGAGGTCTTTTCCAACCTTAATAATTCTATGATTGATTTTAGTCCTTCAGCTTGCTAGCATCCTCCAAGCACAGCACTGCCTGCCCTGAGCACATTTCCCACTGCTGAGTGTGGTGGGTGACCCAGCAAGGCAGGTGAGGAGCAGCACAGGCAAGAGTCTAAGAGAACAGTAACTCAAGTAAAATTCCTGGGAGGTCATTAATAATCTAGAGTAGGAGAGCCAATTGGTGTTGAATGCAGCAAAACCCAAGGCTTTCCTGCTTGCACTGACAAATGAAAAAATTTCCTTTCCTGGCCCAGAAATAACTTTGATAGATTTTTTTTCAGTTGAGAAACCAAAGCAAATGGGTGGATGTTATGTAGATGTATTGGGTTGGCTCAGCCGGATT
>NW_009734591.1:43160-88902 GCF_000703405.1 Apaloderma vittatum | reverse complement strand
GGCTTTTCCCCCCTCACAAAATGGCGACCGCCCGGCGGGCACATAACACACCCCCTCCCTCCGCTACCGCGCTGCCCCACGGGAAGGAGAGTCGTCCCGCCCGCCCCCGCCGCCACATGGGCGGAGCCAGGGACTACATTACCCAGAACGCACCGCGCTGCGCCTCCCTGCCTTTCCCCAGGGAAAACACAGGTCGAGATTGGTTCCCCGCAGGGCAGGGTCGCCCCTCCGTCGCCCACCCGCTCTCAGGGATCCCCCCGCATGGAGGAACCCCCCTCCCGCAGGGCTGCCTCCCTGGGCGAAGCACTCCACAAACTCGCTGTGTCCCCCTCTTTCTGCCCTCCCTTTCGTTTGGGTGCTGCCAGCATTCCAGAGTTTGTCAGGGAGGCGATTCATGGCCTTGCAGATGTACAATAACCTAGTTGCAGGGGCACAGCTTGCCAGAACCTCTATTTCTCCTTTTTTTTTATTTTTCTTTTCCTTTTTTTTGGGTTTTTATACTAAGCTTCAGTCCTCTTAAAGGAATACCATGTGATCCAAGGCCTGGATCACCACTGCAGTAGTTTGACGAATGTCGGCATGCGCCCGTCTTAAGAAAGTTCCAGATCAACAAACTGATTTGAGTTAAAAAACCGTAATCTTCCCTGCTCCCGCTACATGACACAACCTACCATATCCAGCTAAGAACAGCAAAAGTGTTGGAAGAAATCCTCCCTCTATCTGCGCTGTCAGCAGAAGTTTCGAGAGTGACTGCAAAACCATGCCAAGCCTGACTTGTGGGTTATTTCCATCCGAGCTCTAACTCTAGTGCAAAGCCTTCATAGTGTGTTGAGGAAGGGCTGATCTGAGCTGTAGCCACCCAGCTGAAAACAAATTTTTCCGGTAAACATGCTAAAAAACCCAGCAACTGTGCTGGTGGTAAACAGCTAGATATCCAGCAAGATATCCAGTCTAGATAGATAGCCAGATAGATATCCAGATAGATATATCCAGAGAGATACCCAGTCTAACTTCCCAGAATCTAGGTTAGATGCAGTTGGGTATAGCTTCAGAACATGCTGAGATTTCAAGTTACACATGTTCTTGGTTGAAACATGAAGAGGTTCATTCCTTGCTCAATAATGATTGTAAGCAAGAAGATAATTTCTCTGTTAACCACTAGATGGTCCTCTTTCTCAAAGGAAAAAAATAGCTCCCAAAATTTCTCTGAACCTGTATGTTAGTACAGAACGCTTCAGTGTGAAGCTACACGTAATTCACAGTCTCACCTAGCTGCTTGAATTGACAACAGGTTTGAATACAACTTCTCATGAATCCTCCAAGCTTACTGCAATGGGGGCCTCTTACCATCAAACATTCCATAGTTAATGTCAGGTAGGAATTTCCAGCTCCAGGCAGCCCAAGCATTGGTGTTCTCCCACCCGCTCTCATTCAAGGCTAAGTGAAATCAGACCAGCAATATTTTATTTTATCATCTCAGACACAGCAGTCCAGTACAGAAGGCTGAGCAGATTCATGGGTCAGGCAGTAAGTTCCTGGCATTTGGAAACTATTCATCTACTACTGGTATGTGAAACAATGAGAGTGGTGGGATGGGAAGAAAATGTTTGTGTTTCTCTATCCACCTGCATCAACTGTCTTTCCTTTGGTGGTTTTCACCTTCTGTTTGTGAAAAAGAAGTATAGAACACATCAGCTTTGGATTAGTTCTTTGGCATCGAAAATGTAGTTCACTGCTGGCCTCTGGTGCTGCCTTCCCAAAGAATATTCCTCCTGGACTTCATCCTCCAGCCTCCAGGAGATACCTTTCAAGCACTCTAGATCGCACTCTGGTAGTTCCGTCATGGTCTGGTGGAAAGAAACGATAACTTGCCATCAGTGAGGATGGAGTACAATCGTGCCTTAATAAGAGAAATGCCTGATGAGGCTCATTTAAACAGACTGTCACATATTTTGTTAGCCTTCATTGCTTAGAACATTTTATAGTAGCCTTTCACGAAGTCAGAATGACTGAAAGCAAAAATGAAGAAGTACTTGAAATGGAATGAAGGCAGCTGATCATACCAGAGCATTTCAAATGCCAGTTCTCCTAACAATGATTTTTCTTTATATGGCATATTGTTTCACAGGCTGCATTTACCAATAAGCATGTTAACATGAAGACACGGCACAGTTTTGTTTTACATGGGAACTTCCACATAGGTGGCAGTCCCTGGAGGTGATCTGTGCTGTTGAAAGGCTCCTGTTGCAGCACCAGCAAGACTAGAAAGAGTAAATGGGATGAAAGAGGCTTTTACTTCTGTTTAAAGATTATAGGATCACTGACCAAAACAAGAGAGGGTCCTACGTGTCCTGGAGAGAAAAAGCCTTCATTCCAGCCATCAGCCACTGGAGATCAAGAAAGGATATCCACGTTTTCTGGTCAAAAGCAATGTGAAGAGCAGTAAAGGAAAAGATCTACAGTGCAAAACCAAGACGGTTTTTACTTACTAAGATACCCTCTCCACGCATACAAAATTAGCATGGCGGAAGCGCAGCCACCTCCTGATTCTTGGATGCAGATTGATTTTTAGGTAGGGAGTGTTAGCAAGGTTCAAAGGGAACAGGCTAAAAGGAGGTTGCTGAAGAAAGCACATATATACATTATTGATTATGTTAGCTGTAGAAAGACCTTTTGTGCTATCATGGGCTTGAAGTGCTCTTCATGTTTTGCAGATGTAATTCTGAGTAGTCTAAGTAAACTCTTGAAAACTTGGATGAGGAAGTCACTTCTTTTTCCTGTTACTACGTGGAAACTGGAGAATGAAAGAATATTTCCCAGGCTTCTTTACTGTTTGTGTCCATACACGTGACCATAGAAAAAACTACATACATAAATGAGAAATTTACTTTTAATCCCCAAAATTAGTTACCATACCCCTGGTGGTGGTGGCGTCACCTACTTGATGCCTGGATTCTGAGTAAGGGCAAAATTTCGACCATGCTTCCCTGTAGAAGTATCTCACAAACTGCACCTAGGAAAGGAAAGGTAATGAATCTCTTTTGTTTTGGGAGGTGTCTGCAGTGAAATAGCATCATTTGTACTTTGAGGTTTTCCCAACCAGAAGCACTCTTAGAGAAAAAAACTAAATGACAGATTTGCTGTGGAACTTCTGCTTCATCCTAATGAGATCGCAGCATTTTCTATCCAGTCTCGGCTTGGGGACCAGGTCATACTTTAGAGCCCCGCTCTGCTAACCACAGCTTTAAAAACTGTTTCTTCAGATACTCAGCCTCGTCAGGAATGGAGCACAACTCTGCAGCTGCAAAGATCTTTGTGAGAGAGCCTGCAGTTGCTGGGCAGCCCAGCGTATCTCAGACTGTCACCAGGAAGGTGTCAAAGGAGCAAAAACCTGCTGGTTCAGCCACCGCTCCTCTCCAAACTCAGTCTTAGCTGTTAAAGCAGCAAGATCTCTAATGGCAAGACCACAATGACACTTTAGTCAAGAGGCAGAGTTAAAAATAAATGCGCAGAAGAGATACCTGATGTAGAAATACAATATTGCCTACATATATTAGCCTCACGCAGATGAAATTTCCTCAGCCACAGAACCGGTGAGCACCTGCTTAAGCACTGAATCACAACTTCATCAGCTTTGTTGCAGTATGGCCTGAAACTCAGGTGTTGCTGAGCTGACCCAGCCGCAGGTTTGGGGCTTCACGAGATGAGAGCTGCCTTCCAGTGAGGTTCCCAGGCAAAAAGCAGACGTGCGACAACAGCAAGAGCAGCGAGGGCTGGGGCAGGCATGTGGCCTGGCTGCTCCAGCTTGCTGGTCGTGACAGCTTCCCATCATCTGTCTCCTCTCTTTCCTCACACCTCATCCCTCACCACGAGTGTTTCCCCCACCCCCTGTGTCCTTGTTGTCTCTCCGTTCATAGGGACATGGCAGCAGCCCCCTCCCCTCAGCTCTCCTGGGCTGGGGAGGGGGCTTCAGCCAGATGTCCTGCCAGAACCCCCCCAGCAATGCCCTGACGCCGTCCTTGCCTCCTGCTTCCTGCCCTGATCAATGGTTTTCTCACAGAGCCACAATTCTCTATCCCCTCCTTCTATAAATTTAAATTTTGCTCACCAGTGCTGCTGACGTCCTTCTGGCCCACCTCTTGACTCTCTCCTCCCTGCTTTAAGCCCAGTTCTCTCCAGTATAAAAGGCACAAGCCCCCAGCAGCCGCCCTGCTTCTGCTCGGAGCAGTAGCTACCTGAAGAGCAGCTTTGGTGCAAACAGGTGAGTGCTTCCCTCTGCTTCAGCGCTTCTCCTGGCTCTTTCTTGCTGAATTTAATTCTTTTTTTCTGGGGGGAGGCTTTAGCTTTTCAATGCAGCTGTGCTCTGTGCCCAATAACTTTTGTCCAGTTTTTTGTGGAGAAGGAGATGATACTGAGGCAACATGGCTGAACTACCGCAGCCGCAGGTGAATCCCTGGATTCATCCGGGATTTGCTCTCAGAAATGTCCAATGCTGCTTTTTTCATACGTGAAAGCCATTCGAGTTTGTGTTGGGAGCGGAGGGGCCACATTGCTGATCTCTAAGGGTTTAAAGAGTTAACGGTACCTCGATCGTCTGGGGACATCCACAATAGGTTTCAACTCCATGGATCTGCAGCAGAGCTTGAGTTTGCCGTGCTGAGAGGCAGACTGTCAGCGTGGGGAGAAAAGCCCCACAAATCTTCACTGAATACTAGGCGTTAAGGAACTTCTGCCTTTGCATTTTCATGAAAGACACCACCAGATTATCCACGTGCTTTTGTCAGTTGCCTGTGAGGTGTGCTTGGGACCATCTTTCATCAAAAGATTTTTCACTTCTGCTCCACCTGCACTGGAAGCAGGCTGAGATTTTGTCAGCAAGAGGCAAAAAATCCCACTCATGCATGAGGGGAAGCCCCTGTGTAGGCATAGCCGAGATGATTTCCTTTACCTCCGTACCTGTATATCTGCCGCTAAGTGATGCTTAAGTGAACGGGGCTCCTGCTGACTTCTGCAGGCAGCTCCTTCACCTCCTGGATGTGCTTTTCCCAGCTTTGCCTTCAAAGAGAAACACTCAGGACGTCCCTCTAGCATCAGCAGTTCACAGAAGTCAGTCATGAAACTGCTCTGATGGATAGGAACACGCCATTAACAGGTGACACCTTCTTTCACCTTTAAAATTGTAACTCAATTCGTGTTCCCTTTTCCCCTCACAGCCTTCCTGCCACCGTTCCATCATGTGGCATCCAATCTCGTGGACACCACGTGCCCAGTGGTCACCCAGACACTTCAAGCTGGTCACTGTCTATGTGCTGGTGCTGTTGGTATCACTCGGCTTTGCTTCAGGGCAGAGCAGGCCATTTAAACACCAGATAGACAATAGAAGTAAGTACATGTCTCACCTGATGTAACAAAACGGTGAGCCCCCTGGTCTCTGGTGCATCAAGGGATCAGGGTTGGGCTGTTCAGGTGAAGTTCAGCAGCAAATCCATGTGGGTGTTTCTATGGGGATGCGGTGGTGCAGGGCCCCGTACTTCCATTTACACGTGTAAGTGCATATACAGAACCTAAGGGCCTTCTCACAGCCCTTAATTACTCAAGGGAAATAGTATCATTTTTGATAAATACCAGAGAAGATACTTACATGTAAAAAGTTGATAAAGAAAATGCAAGGCAGCATATACTGAATATTTAAGCATCAAATTTTCAGCTGTGTTCTGTAGGCCTGGAGGAGTTCACAACTACTTCTATACCATAAAAAGCAAGCAAGGCCAGAAGCTTAAATTCACTTTAGAGGCATCTTCATTTCTGTCTGGAACCATGAGTTGTCTGAAAGTCAAAATACGAAGCCATGTTGTAACCTCTTCCAGGGCTCAGATCAGTTCTAAAGCACGTGGTAGCCTCCTGGATTTGATGGGTACTTTGGCTTACATTAGAATTGCAGGTTGCAGCCCAGATGGATCAAAATGAAATTTGCATCTGAATCCTCTTCCTTTAGGCTCTACACATGGAAAGCAACCCTCAAAGGCACCAGAAAGCGGTGTGTGTGGCTGCTTCCTTCCCCCCCCTTTTTTGTTTGTTTGTTTTTCCCCCCCCGGACTACAAATAAACCATCTCTAACACTCTGAAGGCGTTTGGGAAATGCCGTCTCCACTTCCAATGGTAGATGCTTCACTGACTGCTTTGAATTCCAGGCCCCGAGATTGATCCTTTTTGGTACGTGGGGCGCGGTGTTCGCCCCATTGGTCGGTTTGGGAAGAGGCAGCTGAGAAGCAGCCGCGGCAGCTTGAGGCCTCTGAGCAGACACCTGGATTTCATCTTGAACGCTCTGTGGGAGCAAGAAGTGTTGCGCGCAGAAGACAACGACTGGTGATCTCTGTCCCCTGAGGCGGTGGCCCAACCTCTGTTCTTTGAAGTGTGCCCTCCCTTATGCCTCAGACCTCCAGCTCTGCTTTTGCCCAGCAATCCCATGCTGCTCTTCTTTCTGCTCCTTGCATAAGTTCTTTCAAAAAGAAACGTGTTCAAGTAAAAGACAATGCATGGACACTGGCAGAGAGTGCTGCCACAGCTTACAAAAATAAATGTTTGTCTTACGTCTCCACCAAACTCGCGATGCAGTTCACTGTAACGTTAGGGTTATCCAAAACACCACACAGCTTTTGGGCTGGAATGTAAACCCTGCAGTTTTAAGCATACCATGAAACCTTCCTGTTGCATTTCAAAGTCCCCAGCTGTTGATATGTAAAAATAAAAAGAAATAGTTGGAAGAAAAAAGGCTCTCACTAATTTTTAATGTAGCTGCAGTAGGAACATGAAATACGGGTGCTCTCTGTGGAGTTTTTATACATAGTTAACATCCACTTGTAGGAATGTAGCCCTGAGCTACCCACTGGCCCTCCTGTACTGCTGGAGAGATACATTAATGAACAGAAAAGAGCTCCTGTCAAAGATAAGTATTTTCTCCTCGCTGAAGAAAAAATAATTGGCTAATTGAACTCTTCGAAGTAGTTCTGTGCCTCCTGCATGCATCTGTGTACGATTATCCAAAAAGAGTGAGGGCCTAAACCAGCCAATTCCCTTTAAAACAATGTGGTTTGTTTTTAAGTTTGTAATTACCTGATCGAGCCCAAGTCACTCACTGAGAATCACAAGCTGTGTACCAGCCGCTACATTAGTCCACACTGATGAGCCTGAGGCTGTGGCTCAACACTCACATTTTCCATAGTACTATGTTTATATTAATTTTATAAGAAGTGTTGTGTACAATATGTTTCATCTTGATTAATAACTATCATCAGCAATAATATTCCAATGCAGTTTAATCTGTGATTTATATCCAAAAAGAAGGATCGTTTACAATTTAGCTAACAAGTGACGGTTAAACCCAGGTCATCTGCAAAACGCGAATTAGAATGAACTTGCATTTCTGGTTTTGCTTTGTTAGAATTATTCCTAACATTGAATTAATCACTGCAGATCATTTAACCGTTTCCTTCATCTTTGCAAACAGTCTGTCACAACAAGGATCAGATTTTTATTGTCATTAGGTAGTTACTACTGTTTATAATACAGCACATCAGCTGCCCCAAAGTGTTAATTAAAACATGCGAGTTTAAATGGTGGAGGAAATATGCTGATAAGGGAATATTTTGATCAGCATTTATTGTGTGGAAATATCAGCAGGACTCTTGCTCAGTTTGTTGCGTTAGAGCAATCCCAGTGGAAGTCAGAGAAATTCTGCCCGAGAAACTCATTTCTCATTTTGAGACAATATTTCGCCCAATGGACTAGACGGTTTGGAGAGGACTAACTCCTAGAAGACTAATTCCCAACAGGATTCCACCCGCCCCAGCAGAAAATAATGCGAAGGGAGCTTGTTGCCGCCTGCTCCTCCCCTCAGCCGAGCGAGGTGATTCCACGGAGCTGAGCAGGGGCACCACAGGCAGGCAGTACCGAGCGTGAGAAATCCAAATGACAGAGGAGAACTTTTGGGTTTTCTTTATGAATCAAGTCCTTGAAAAGGCATTCTTTTCATAAATCGTCTTTACTCTTTTTTTACCGTTTCTCTTGACAATAATTCTCAGTGGGTATGCAGATAACAACAACAAGGCAAGCTTAATATTCACTCGGACTTAATCAAATAGGATCATATAGTCTTCATTTCACCCATTAAAATATTTTAATTTATAAAAATTAATCTAAATATAAATATTAACACTAAAGATTGAAATCACTTGATGACAAAATAATTCTTTGTGTGCTATAACATATGCTTTTATGATTTTTTAAAACAGTAAATTATATCTTTGCACATATTTGGCACAATAAACATTTGTAAAAATTCAAATGCCTTATAGCAGGTGGGATTTTTTTAAATTTTTTTCTTTTTTTTTTTTTTTGCAATGCCTATGCAGTACACATTTTTCTGTCAAAGAAGACTGAATATTTTAACATTGTGACACGATAATAGTTGCTTTTCATGCCTCTTAAGGAAAACAACCTATTCCAAACTTTGTTGGCTTGTTTAAATCACACTAACAGAACAAAAGCCAAAGAGTTATTCTATTAAAATTAGTAATTTCTGTATTGATATTACATACACAATATTAGTTATTATTTATTAGACGAATATGTAAACCAACCACCATTAATGACATTTCGTAAACCTGCATAAACCAGAACCTGGGAATGTATTGTATACGGACACGAGAACAGTCAAGGAAGGAGGAGGAGACTGGATTAAAAAAAAATAAATATTAGGCATCCTACTCTGTTTAATTTCCTTTACTGGATTGCATATATAAATAAAATCTATTAGTTTTATATATATATATTTATATATTAAACAGAGTGGGCCAAATTCTGCCCTCACATGTGCGCAAACCAATTTCAGAGAACAAGTACAGTATGAGAGTAAAAGAAGGCATAAAATTTCACCCAGAGCAAACACACTGGGCCATATCTTGGGCAGATGAGGAAGGGGTGGGGTGACGCTTATGTATTTGTAGCAGGAAGGTGGTCGCGTTTATCTCGAGGGTTCCTTACGTGCAGCTGGACGTCGCAGCACCAACAAGCCCGACATCAAACAGGGGCGGCAGATTTGCAACTGGCACTGCTTCTCCAACCATCCCACTCCTCACTTAAATTCAACCTAGCCAGGAAATTTGCTCCATTTCACTCCTATTTGCCCAACCTTAAACATTTCATGCCCTGGTGTCCCAGGGGACAGTGTTCCAGCTGCGCTTTGAGACTCGCCAGCCCCTGCCCTCCTCCTCCACAACATGTTTCATATCAACCCAGCGTTTGGGTACCTGCGCTGCTCTTTGTGGGGATAAGGGTATACTGGCTTATCACCTCCTCTAGCTACCTCCTTGGTATTCTGCAGCCCAAAAAAAACCAAAACAAACCACAAATCGGCAAGGTCCTCCTCAAAAAAAGATTAGAGGAGCACCCTGTAAGCAGCATCTGCCCTCCCAGTCATCTGCTCGAGGGCCTTCCAGTTTGACGTACCTTTCCAAGGTCTCAAGAAACCGAGGAAGAAATTTTAGTGGCTACAGACTAGTAAAGGAAGAGACATCCGGGCAGCAGAGATCTCACCCACACTGTTTTTACTAACTTTTTTTCCCTGATCTTAAAAAGATTTGGCCAGAATTTATTCCAAACTACAACGGGGTTGGACACCACTAACACAATCAAGGAGAACGAGACCTACAAGGGTGCTGATTTCACAGCAGTGTTTGTATGTTTGCAGGTGCCAGGATCGTAACTTGACAGACACCTAGTCCACACATGCCATCCCCAATTCACGGTTCACAGGATGACCATCCACATTCCCCCTGCCAACAAGAGCAAAATACCTAACTCTGGAGCTGGAACATTGACTCTGCCGAATGGAGAAGCCTTTGAGCATTGCATCTCCTCCTACAAACCCTGCCAAAACTTCTCCACTGGGAGCAGAGTGGATTCTCCATTTCCACCATGCAGCTGAGAAGCAGCATAACGCTGCGCAGAGTCGTTCTTATTGCTCGGCAAGAAGGACGCCTACATGAATAGTAAGATGCCAGCAAATATGGTTCATGGGTCTGCTTTGTTCTCTCTTTTTTTGTACGAAATATCATTCTAGTAATCATGATTGACTGGATGTACAAAAACATACCGCGGTTTAAAGACGACATACTTGAGTACAATCAATAGGGAGAAAAAGTGCATCTTAAAACGCGGAGCCTTGCTTTTGAAACTCAGCATTCTTTCCAGAGTCTCGTGAGAACTTTAAGGCAGAGTTTCCTTTAGCAGACCACAATGCTGAAAGACTTGGACAGCTTTCTCAGTGAGGTATCCAAACGAAGCCCTATAACTGAGGCATTGTGGGTTCTTGAGGGTCCATTTTCCGCTGGACATACGCAATGGCTGTTAAGTAAAGGCACTCTCGTGTACAGCCTTAGGCAGTGTGTTATTGGCAGTAGGGAAGTGTTAAGTTTAGTACATCACAGCAGATCCTACAGTGGGTTCCTAGGGCAGAGAGGGACAGGAAAGAAAAAAAACATGAGCAAAACGCAGAATGAGCTTACTAGGGAACCACGTCCTTCCTCTTCTCACCTTCCCACCCTATTTTCCACATATCTAGAGGCAGGCTGCTTCAGGACAGTCAGCTTTCTTCCTTATGCCTCTACAGCTGCTGCAGAAGGAAGGACTGACAGCCATCCATCAGAGCCTCTTTGTTCAAATCTACCTCTGAAATTCTGCTTGGGTAACCTTCGAACACTTCTCAAACATCAGCGAGATTCAAGGTGACTCTCACCTGCCTGATGGGTCTGTGAGGGTCTGGTTCGAAACTTTGAACTGCAGAGGACCACTGTTTATTTATTTATTTATTTATTAAAATAAAGGTCGCACATTCTTGGAAACCTGCCAGCCAGGGTACCTTCCCACAGGTGGACAATGTAGGAGTTGCTCTACTGTGGTCTATAGTCACACATCTTCCAGGACACTGGTCATACTTGTTCAGAGCTGCCTCAGCAGTCTCTGCTCTTTTTCCTCAAACTATTACGAGAAGTTTTGTGGAGATGCTGAAATAGAGCTGCCTACTCAGATACTTCTCTCTCTTTTAACAGCCATTTTAAAAACATGTGTTGTGAGTTTACCATTAAGTCCTTGGCAGTGCTTTTCCTCTCTTTAGTTCTTTGTGTTAGAGATCCTTGAAGCATGAAGTTCCTGTTAAATGTTCTGACAGTGGTAACTGGAGAATCATCTATTTTTTCATCTGGGAAAAATACAAAAAAGGGAATTTTTTCACATAACAGACTGAAGCAGATGTAATGGTATTCCTGAAGAGTCACAGCCTCTAGAGAGATAAGATGTATGAGGAAAGCTGGACTAAGTCTAAATTAAAACCAGCAGGATGCAATACTTCAAATTCATTGAAGTCTGAGGCCAAGTCAATCAGTGGAATTATTAAAAACTAAAACAAGAGTAATGCAAGGAGAACGAAGCCCTAAAATTGACGGGAATAATGCACTGTTTGGTTAAAAAAAAAAAAAGGGAAGGAAAAAAGTACTGCGGTGGGGCAAGCACTCAGCATCCCTCATTTGCTTTTCCCAGTCTCCCCTAATTCTGCTCCTATTGATTTGCCACTGTCACACTGCACAAAGCGGCGATGCTTCTGAACGTGACAAATGGGTATTTCATATAACGCAAGTACAACAGGAAATGAGGTGGGTGGACATAGTTAGGGCTTTCTCTGCTCGTTTTGCAACTTCATCTTTCCTCCACTTTGCTGAACTGTACATTATACCGAACATTATAGAGATTCTCTCTATATAATGTAGGTAACAACTGAAGTGCACCTTTAATTGGCGGAGCTGGAAGTTTTCTTCTCTGCTGTCTTGATGTGTCTATTGTATGCATCTGTAAATGACACATATGCATTACTCAACTCCATTTCAGAAAAAGACGCAAGATTTCCCCAATATTTGTGGTTTTTTTTTTTTTTGAATACTACATAATGTTCTGGCACCTGGTTCGTTTGCTTTTGATCCCGTTTCCTTGTCAGGCGAACACATGGAGCCACGTTCAAGCCTGCAACAGTGAGAGCTGATATTCTGCTCTCAATATCTGAAATCTTCAAAGAAAATAAAAGAGAGAGACAGACAGGTGGGGAGGGGGAAAAAGAAGTTTTAACATTACTGTGGATGCCACTACTAAAACATATCCCTCCCCCAGTCAATTCCTCTTTAATCCAAAAGTATAAACAGATGGCTAACTTCTTCAGCAATTCTGACACTTTCCTGCATTCTTTAGTCCTGATGTTAAAAGGTGCTTAATTTGTTAGTAAAGATGGAGTAAAAGAACAATCTGACCTACCTTGTGACTCCAAGGAAGAGGCATTTTACTCCTTGTGAGGAAAAAAAGAAAGGAGAGAAAAAACCTGCATCTGGCACCTCCCAGTTATTTTTGGTGCTTAAGTTCATTCAAACTGTGTTTTTCAAACTTTGTGGGACACGTTTCCTAATTCAAAATTAATTTCATGCACACACAAGTATATCCTCCATCACAACATCTAAATATTTGATCTTAAATATTTATAATTTAAGTGTATATGTACCTTAAACACAAGCATGCATAAATGCAGGCACGCACTGCGTAAAAACATTCAATGAAAAACAAGTTGCTAGGAAAAACAGAAGTCCAAGAAAGCAGACATCTCGGGGGGAGTAAGCTGAGACCAGCAGAGTAAGGAGACCAGCACGGACAAACACTGCCAAAAGGGAAAGAAGTGTCTGAGAAGTCAGACATGACCCAAGTTCTGACTCACAGTGATACCTGAAGCTGTTCACTCTGCAGAAGCCCTTCCTCTTTATCATCCTCCTTGCACAGCTCAGGCCTCTCTCCTCCTCACCCCCATTAACATTTAACATCAAAGAATGATGCAAGCCAACAAAACGTCGCTGCCAGTTTGCCATTTAGTGCAGCAACACACTTCTGACATCAGAGAGGTGTCAGCTTCCCAGATCTTTGCTCAGACCTAGATGGAACATGCTCCAGCTGAGTTAAATAACCATTAAAGCCTGGCTTGGCTAGGTCATCATACAGATCAGTCAGTGAAAGCCTTGGCTCTTAGCATTATCAGTTGCTATCAGTTAACTCCAGCATTAACCTGGTTCATCTTTTAGCACCAGATGATGATGTGTTCTTCTGAGCCCCAGATGCTCTGGAGCCTGCTACAGAGATGTTAGATCACAGCCCAAAATTGCCTTTCGGCTGGGACATGCGCTGCTCAGTGGCTAAATCCTGAGGCAGGCTTGCAAGTGCTGGGCTCTGCATATAGCTCAGTAGCTGGTCTTTTTCATAAAATTGTAGAATTAGTTTGATTGGAAAAGACTTTTAAGACCCTCGAGTCCAACCATTAACCCAGCACTGCCAGGTGTCCCCAAGCACCACATCTACAGGGCTTTTAAATCCCTCCAGGGATGGCAACTCCGCCACTTCCCTGGGCAGCCTGTTCCAGTGCTTGAAAACCTTTGTGGTAAATAATTTTTTCCTTGCGTCTGGTAGAACTTTATCGACATTGGCTTCTTTTGGGAAGTGCTTTACAATCTGCTGATGAGATAAACTGCCTCAGACCGTATGTACAACCCGAGCATGAGCCGTGCATGTGATGCCACGTGAGCTGCCTGGCAGTAAGGAACAGTCTTGGTGTTAGTGTTGCAGTAACTCCCATGTCCAAGAACAAGGAAGAAACAAAGAAATACATCTGGCTGGGCTGAGTTACACATCTCAGTTATGCTTTGCTCAGCTTCTGTGATGCAGTCAGCATCCTTGGATCACCATCCCACACTGCGATACAAAAGAATATTGGAAGTAAGTTAAGCACAGTGGGAAACCTGCAGATTGGGAGGAGCTGCTGTCCTCACCTGAAGTTCCGCATGATGAACCTGGGCAGCTGCTGTGGCCACTTGATCCTCCAGCTCAGCCAGCTCAGATTCTGCAGTCACACTATTGATCTGGCGTGCAGCATCTTCTAGGTTGGTCAGCTGTCCCTCCAGCCCGTACACGGTGCTGGCTGTCAGGTACACCTGAAAAGTTTCCTTTTTTAAAATATTTGATATTAAAATGCATAACAAAACCCCCGAGTCTGCCTACAAGGGGAAGTCAACAGATCATGCCTCATATAAAGCTGTGTTTACTGACTTCTGGCAATCCAAACTCTGTAAGAGTAACTGTTCAGCAGCATAAGGCTATTAACTACTTAAAGAGTATTCTGTGCTTACATGTACAACACAGTTTTCCATCCCATCCTGCTCTCACTTAAATACACATCAGCCAAAACCCTCCCACCTCTTGGTGGCCCTTTGAAGTGACTCTGTGGAGGATTAGTAGACTTACCTGGGACACATGAGAGAAAACCCAACTTTTATCATTTAGAGATATTCCTTAAAACGAAAGAACTGTTAATATTATGACCCACCTACGATACCTCTGATAACCGCAGGTAAAGCTTTCATTTCCCATTCAGCTCCTTAGAGCTGTTATTCATGATACACTGATTTTTAGGCATTTCCTTCATTACACAAAGAAATCTAAGATACATGGCTGGATGAAGGCCTCTGTTTTACAGAAAAGTAATTTTCAAGCGTTAGCTTTTGACACCTGTGCTTTAAATTGTGCAGACCCTTGTGAAAATACTACACCTTCCACCTATTTATTAGATAGCAAAGAGACCGTTGCCACAAGGCTGGTAACAGCCAAGTGGAAATGAAATATTCTGGGGCATCATTGGGAAAAAAAGAAAAATGAGGATCTATTTTCTTGAACTGATCACCTCAGACTCCTAGGAGATCTTGAAGAGCTGCTAATGAAAGGAAAAGACACTGAAATGTAATCAGTTAAATGTGGGAAGTGGAGAAAAATCGAAAGTTACAAGTGTACCAACTCCATTAAGTGGATGCATCAAAATTTCCAGTGAGTAGTGACTTCCCTCTGTGATTCAGCATCACACCATTTCCTCTAGATGACAAGACTTCATGAAAAAGGATGGATGATTCGGACGTGGCCAAAGAAATCTTTGTTTAATTTGGCTTCTCCTGCCTGCTCTTTTTACCAGAGCAGCAGGCAGCTCTGGCTCCCTGGGTGGTCAGCACAGGATGCTGGGGATGCATGGGTGAAGGAAGAGCTCCTCCCCTTCTCTACATGCCCAGGGACATGCTCTCCTTACCTGTCCTTATGGTAACGAAGCTGTGCTGGAACTGTGAGATATGTGGTTTCAAGACAGGCATGTGTAGCCACATGAAATAGGGTTTTTTTTTGTCCTGCCTGCATATTTAACAACCCAAAACTAATTATTCTGAGCATCCACTGAAGCTGCCTATGCGCTTTCCCCTTCCAGCAGGTGCTCACGTAGGAATGCTGGTGTGACACCTCCACATCTTTGTTCACGTTCTTACATTTTCTTCCAGCGTGGTGAGCTGCTCGTCAAGCCTGACAGGGTCTGTCCCCAGTGGGAAGGTCCCTCGTCCTTTCTCCTGAATGTCAGCTGGGAGATCGCAGGGACCAGTGGATTCTGCAATCAGTTCTTCGGTGGCATTGATGACTTTGAGGACTTCTGTAGATATGTTGCAGAGAGAGACAGCAGAGTACTTCTGTTTTGTTACAAGAGCAGAGAAAACAACAGCATTAAATTAGCACAGGGAGGTAATGTGTAAAATCACCTTGCTAATAGCTGCAGCTTTTTAGCAGTGCTAGTACAATATAACTGGCTAAGTGTTGTGAACAGACACGAAATCTCTATAACAAAACTAGGATTTGCTGCCTTTTTTTTTGTATACGCACACTGCTATAGCACGCGGAACAGCTCACGCATGCAATTCTTCTACCACACAATTTCTACTGGAGAGATGGTCCAAATCTATATCCCAAAGGAGCACACAAACATGCAGCTTTCAAAACAAGTGAGCTATTTTTGCAACAGTGTTTTAAACAGGTTTTAAAACACAATTTTCGTGTTCAGATACTGGCGAACAGATGCGGAATCATCTGTCTTCATATCCACGGGAGCTATTGCAGCCACAAGCACAGGAGAACAATTATCAGGAGCCCTGTGAGGACAGCGTTTTGCACAGATGTTTGCTATGAATTATGTGCGAGCCCCGAAAACCAAAGGCTGGGCTATAAGCATGTGAACACTTGCATCCTCATTTTTTTAGAAAAGTCAGTTTATCTTTTACAAAATATTTACAAAATAAATTATAACAAATACTAAGGAAAAGCATGCAGTTCCATCCATTTTTTTTAATAAATAAAACCAACTGTGAGCCTTTTTACCAGTGTTCCTGATTTGGAATTTGTCATTAACTATTGTGATTCTGATGATTCTCACAGAGCTTTACTCTTCAGGACACCTCCTCCGATAAGAAAATTTCACCTGGTGTACCTCCAAGCATCAAGCTCAACATTTGAACATAGAGCCTGGAGATTGAGCCAAAGCTTGTTGAAACCAGTACAAATGCTGTCACTGAATTCACGTGTTAACACCTTTAGCTTTGCCTTAAAGAACGTGTGGGAAGTTTAAACCTGTATTTGTTTCATTCCTCAAACCTGCAAATATTTACGTGTGAGGATTAGGGGCCCACCCATCTGTACATTTTCCCCCAAACAAAATATCTGTGCATCAGAACTGAGGAAACAGACAGTCTTTGGATTCTCTATAGTGAATTCTGCAGTACAGGAAAGTATAACCGATTTAAAAATGTCTGTGCATTGTTTAAACGTTGTATGAATCAATATGTTGGCCAGGCAGGATATAGGAGAAATAACATTCCTTTGCTTCACACAAACTCTGGTGGGTTTAACTGGAAAACCTCTTTTATTATTTCTTTCCTTTAATTAGCTCTTCTTTTTTACGTTCGATAAGGCTTTCACTGAAGAAAGTACTTTTTTAGTAGTGCGTGCCCAGCCCTGTATCAATACATTACAGCGTCCTTTGTGCTGTTACTTCTCCGAATAATTATATATGTGAGATTAAAGGGAAGGAGAACAAAGCAAAGAGAGTATATGCTGTAGCACTCAGAGCTTCAGCTTGTTAAGCTCGGGTGGCACAGCCCCAACGAGCAGACCTGGGACTCTCCTACCCAGAACAAATACTTGAATCGCCATCAACAGCCTACTGGTTTTTCCATTTATTTCTCACAAGTGCCAATTAGGTTAAAAACAGATCAATAATTTTATAGGGCAGAAGAGGAAATCAATGTTACTTTGTTTTACCATTTTCTTTTACAAGTACCTAATTCTTATTTTTATTCTATGAGTAGAGAACAAAAAAAGATAAAGGCCAGACACTACGTTTTCTTCATCATCTTCACTGATGTATGCTCCCTACTTCAAGAACTGCAGCCTCACTTTAGTGTTCATTATTTCTTAATTTTCTTTATTATCCTTTGAAGTTGATGATGAGTTTCCAAAAAAGATTTTATTAAATTAGAAATAGGTGTTCTTATACCAAAAGATGAGAACCCATACTGGGATTTATTAGAGATTAACTACTACAAAATAGATTTTTTGATTTTTGTTTTCCTGGTGAAGTGTTTTGTGACAGAAAGCTTTATGAATTCAAGATTTTGAGTAAAATAGCCTACCTTCTCAATAGGTAATGTCTGAAGAGCACAGGCAATATTCCAGCATATTTGAATCATAGGATGTTAGGGGTTGGAAGGGACCTCTAGAGATCATCTAGTCTAGCCCCCCTGCCAGAGCAGGATTCCCTAGGGCAGCCACACAGGAACACATCCAGGCAGGTTTTGAAAGTCTCCAGAGAAGGAGACTCCACAACCTCTCTGGGCAGCCTGTGCCCAGGGCTCTGGCACCCTCACAGTAAAGAAGTTTTTCCGCATGTTGAGGTGGAACTTCCTATGTCCTAATTTAAACCCATTATTTCTTATTCTATTGCTGGGCAGCACTGACATGAGATTGTCCCCTTCTCCTTGACACCCACCCCTCAGATATTTGTGTACGTTAATAAGGTCCCCCCCCCCTCAGCTGTCTCCTTTCAGGGCTAAACAGCCCCAGTTCTCTCAGTCTCTCTTCATAGGAGAGATGTTCCAAGTCCCATAATCATCCTCGTAGCTCTCCGTTGGACTCTCTCCAGTAGGTCCCTGTCTCGAATTGGGGAGTGCAAAACTGGACACAGTGTTCCAGGTGTGGTCTCACAAGGGCAGGGTAAAGGGGGAGCAGAATATCCCTAGACCTGCTGCACACACTTTTCTTAATGCACCCCAGGTTCTAAACTTTGTGAAAGTTTTCTGCTTAAGGACATTTAGAAGTCAGCTTTCCTCTGGGCTGTATTTTAAGGAGAAGCAAGAAGAGATTAATGTCTGCCTGAGGAAGACATAAAATCAAGACGTGGAGAGTTCAATGGTTTTTAATTTGGAAGAATGGGATATCCAATTAATGGTTTTGCGTATGTTTTAATTTCTTTTTTTGAGCAACTGTCAAAAGCTGTTGAAACAGCTCATGACCCCAAATGGCCAGGTTGCAAACCTAGTGGAGCACTCTAGACAAAATTATTTAACACGTGTAAGGAAAAAAAAAAAGTGCCCTGGAGTTTTAGTGCTCCACAACCCTCTCCCCTCCCACCCACTTCAAACTTAGGATTTACGAGGGTCTATAAAAACCACCTAAAATCCACAGACACAGGCATATTAAGATCATTCTGGTAGGCAGACGTTTCAAATTGCCACCAAGACCTTCTGGCTGTCTTAATTTATCTCACCATTGCAGGAAAGGTTGTTGCTAACATCTCGCCGTTGCAGGAAAGGTTGTTGCTAACATCTATACGTGATTCCAAAAGACAGCTGTCATGCCATGATGAAGTCTCTCCCATCTATCTTGTCAAGAAAGTCATAGAACCAATATGGATGTGACAGACACAGGCAGCAATCTCTAGGACAAACGGCTAGCACAGAAAAGTAAAGCACGACCCTTCTTCTCAAAACCCTGGGATGCATTCGAATTTCAACTGGGATTAGCACCACCCCTCCCAAATTAAATCGATGCAGCTGATTCAAATAGGAATCTAAATTTTTTTTCCCTGAATTTAAGACTAAGAGTTTAGTCAAATGCATTTATCCTTTTTATGATAACTAATGTCCACACTCACAAATATATTAAAGACAGTTAAAAGTAGATGCTCAATTTCGAGTTGTCTCTGTGAGAGTTTTAAAAGCAATTGAATACTTAAGAAAAATTGTGTGTATGCAAGCACGCATACATATGTGCATGCTGAATAGAACAAACAGTATCTTGTAAAACTTCTTTGCGTTCTTTTCTATGTGCAGTTGGACAGATGGAAAGGATTCCTGCTTCGCTCAAGACCATGTTTCAGAGGTCTCAGCTAGTTCTTGCTGACACTGCCAGCATTTCCTTCGCAGTTTTACTTAAGGATGCTACCCTGGAAGGTGCTTTCTAGAACAATATTTGCATCCTTGCACAAAGGATGATAAAAACTGAGGCAACTTAACTGCTGAGAGCAGATGAGCATTAAGTCCTTGTGCACATCTCAGCAGCCTATTACATTTCCACCATCAAGTTTCCTTTGCACAGACATCATTGCTTTTATTTTTAATGCTCTTAGAGCAGTTAAGTTCTCTATTACTTTATTTTTTGTGCACGGTGTACTCGGCCATTAGCATTTTTACTTTTTTTTTGCTACTATAATGTTACGCCATCATTAAGCTCTATTATTCTGGCATGAGAGGCAGTGACTTGCAACTCAACAGAGAATGTTTGACATTGACTGTTAGATCATGAACTAGAGCAAGACAAAAACCTCATCACTAGCAGCCCTGACAGTACTGACCACATTCTTGACAACATGTAGCATGATAATTTTTAACTTGTCTCAAGCTGCTCTATCATGCTCTGAGTCCTTGTTTTGGAGGCGACATCCCTCTTTTTTTTTTTTACCATGAATTGAGGGGGGACGGGGAGAAGGTGAGTGTTGCTTTGCCACTGGTTCCATCCTTTTCAAAGTAGCCTGACCGAATCCGAACTTGATGAAACCAATCCCCAACCTGCCTCCCTCACCTCCCCCTTGCACAGCTCTGAGAAGGTTCTGAAAAGCCCACCATGGGCTAATCTTCTTCACAGGCAAGCGAGATCTGGGACACTGCAGGGAACAGAGCCACCAACACCCAACTGCCAACCGCAGTCGACAACCCTGACCTTGATGACTGCAAAAAAGTGAGTGCTGGTCCCTCATCACCACAAAGACTGGGAAAGAAAGCTAAAAATTGATGAAGGACAAGTATACTGTGATAAACTATGGTATTAAGGAGTCACTCTTCTGCCCAAGTTTAAGATGTCCTGCCTTAACATCAATGTCTTCATTTATTGGCACCCGTTTAGAAAAAGAAAGATAAATTATCTTAAATCACGAGCTATTATTCTACTGACATTCTCCCAAGTATGACGCAGAGAAAGACAGTCTCTCTTTTTGATTGTGCTAGGTAGTTCTGAATATTAGATTCCTTTGTTAATGAATTCAATCCATTGTCCTAATGCAGTTACACACATTGCTCTTAATAATTCATAATGCCTCATTCCTACAGATAAGTTGCCTATAAGCATGAGAAGGCAAGTTATTTTCCAAGAGGTGAACTATGACTGTCTAAATTAGACAAGGAAATATTTAACTCTTCAGATTTGCCAGAATTTTGTAGAGAAAGTACCTATAACGGACACTGATGACATTGCACAAAATGAAAAATATTTTTTCTTTAAAATCATCCTCGATATTTTCTTACTAAAGACAACCAAGATGAATGAAGGGTGATTAAAACTCATAGCACAGAATTTAACTCTGAGAGTAAGGAAAAAAGAAAAAGCTGAGAGAAGGAGTGTTTTGATGAATTAAGCATCATCTTCTGACACAAAAAATTATTCTAATTTTATGACTGACAGAGTGCTAAGCAATTAATTTGCTTACTACTATATGAGACAAACTAAAAAGAGCATGTGTACAAAAATGTAAGATATCCATATATTTGTTCTGGGAATAAGAAGAGAATCTGTTTTAATATCTGATTCTCATAAGCTGAGACCCAAATAGCACAGAATATGAAACTTCTTCGCACCTGGACACAGTATAAGCAACAGATACCAGCAGCAAAGTGAGGATGTGCCTACTCACTGTGTACAATCTCTACAATGAATTAAGGGTTTTGTGTTAAACTGAGAACTTAGAAAGATTTTTAAAAACCACTGTGGTCAGAAACTGCTAAAAATCTTATTGCTGAAATGAAATTTTATTTTTTTCCTTCCAAATTTCTTAGTATAGGTGAGTACATGAGAACAGGATGATCATATACCTTATCATTGTCTTCTTTTCCTCTTTACTAATACAACCAAATTCTCATCAGAATGCCAAATAAAAGAGCCAGTCTGCTCCACAAAGTCTACTTCCTGTTCATCACTCCCATCATAACGCAGGGCTGCAATGATTATTGATTTTCTGCAATGACTATCGATTGTGGCCAACAGGTAGGATTTTTCAGGCCTGACATTTCCAGGACAGCATTCTGAGTTTGAGAATTCTGCTCGGGAAATGTGGAAACCCTCAATAACACTTTATAGCATCTCTTACTAAATAAGAGATGCAAGAAGACACAGACAAAACAAAGCATTCTCACCTGCTGCAATACAGTGGATAAAAACTGCAGCTTTAAATGAAGATCAAAAGCCTTTTGTTTTTCCTAGGTTGTGGGAAAGCAGTTAAATAAAAAGGCAGAAAAGTTATATTAACAGCTACAGAGGTTAACATTTACATAGGTTCAGACTTACAGAGAACTTCAGGACAAACAGCAAGGAGAAAGCAGCTAGTAAATATAAAATACCATAAAATTTATATTTTACATTTCTTGCTAAAATATGTAAAATAAAGCAATGCCCAGTCTAGTTTTGTTTGTGGGATTTCAAAGAACTGATCTCATTAAGACAGATACTGCAAACAACAACATCATTTTTTAATAAAAAGAAACAGCTCAGAGATACCAATTTCCACTGCCACAAGACAAAGAGGCCCTAACAAAAGGAAAAGATTTCTGCAGCCATGTTAAGAAAAGCCAGCTATCTTTAACTTTGGAGTCTTTGGCTCCATCAGTGCAATATGAAGATTAAAGTCTTTTCTAGAAGAAAAAGCCACAGCTTCACCTTCCTTAACCAAAGTCTTTTTCCTCTGCTGTCAATTCAAAACCCTGTGCACGGATTATCTTCAGTTCATAAACCTTAAAGACTGCTTTTTACAAAGCTGTTCACGTTCAGTTTTCAATCCTGGACTTCGGAAGACTTGCCCAGATAATGAACGACACGATCCACCAAAACGCAAGAATTATTCTGCCCGACTTACATACAAAAATGTGGAACAACAGGCACATAAATATTCTCTGAGCTGTCGTGGAAGATGTCATTGCATTACACCATTCAGCCTCAGTAGCATAGTAGCAGCAATGTCAAAAAGCTACTCTATTTATGTTATTACATTTTCTGGCTTAAATGAGCCATGGGGTTCTGGCTCCTTTAGGAACTTTTACTCATTTCCAAAGCTTTCAGCCACAGGACAGCAGTTTCCTATTAAGCTCTGTGTGGACACACCAATCCAAATTCTCAGGAGTTTTGGGGAGCTGCAAGATAACAATCCCATCAAGTCACATGAAGATGATGCTTGTAATTACATACTTTCCCCCTAAATGCAGCTTTATACAACCTAAGATGAGTAAAATGTTTCCAGAGACTGAAGGCATAAATATTTTATGGAAAGAATACTTATGCCGTTATTTAAGCTGTGGAGGTTTCACAGGATCCCACTGTGCTACTTAACAGGCTGTCATTGGGAGAAGAGCTTTTCCGTGCTCAGTCATATAATAAAGTCAACAGAAAACAGCAGGATTAAAAAAAAAAAAGGAAAAAAGTTATTAAGCCTTGGTTGTAAGATTCTCTGAGCAGAAGTAAATGCATGAGAGGGTTAAAAGAAATTCCTCAAGCACACAGCACAGTTGCCAAGAGGAGCAAAACTCAGCCTTACTAGGGAAGATTTACTTGTTCATTTGCACATCTTAAGCAAGGAGGAGCACAGAGTAGGAGGAGACAAAAACATAAGTTAAGAAAGAACTGTGCAAATCACTGTTAGTACAAGATGCTTCCCTAACACAACAGCTGCACAATGTAATTTCTGTATCTTAATAAGCCCAAAATGTTACCTAGAAAACCAAGTCTGCTGTAGGATTATGTCTGTTTTAGAGAGCTGTGAATCTCCACAGGACCAATTCAGGCAACCACAAACTCAGAAATGTTGAAAATAATGGTGATGAAGGTATAAGGAGATTTAAGTCATATCATATCATGTAATGGCCTAGGCTGGAAGGGACCTTAGAGCTCATTTTAATCCAGCCTCCCTGCCGCCAGGGATGCCACCTCTCGACGAGATCAGGCAACACATGGGGACCGAACGGGAAGTCTTAGGTACAAAACTAATTTGTGTTAATAAGTACCCACCTAAATCTTCAAGAGCTAAATAATTAACTCAAAGGCCAGCATTTTCAGACTTGTATCTTGAAGGCAGACAGATATCTCAAAAGCTCAGTCTGAAGTGAGAACTGAGAACCCATAAATGCTCAACTTCAGCTAACTCCCCACTCAAGATGTGCCAATTCTTGTCACTGCTTCAGATCTTAATATATTAAATTCCCTTTGTAAGGCATCAGCTCAGCATGTGATTATATAAGATTCCCAGCTTCCACTAAAAACAGAAAAATTCAGATTTTTAAAAGTGCAGGCATGTGAAAGTTAGATTTTCATGAGCACTGGGCATTTAATTTCCAGTGATTCAATACACAATATATGTTTTTTGAAATCTTATTCTACATTCTAGTACTAGAACTAGAATTTCCTTGTGATTTAAGGTTGCTACTGTGTTCCAGAATAAGCTTGTGAGAATAGAAGGCTAAAGCCTAACAGGCAGCATGGCTAAAATACAAGCAATACGGCTAAAAAACAGTAGTTGATTTGTGTTCAGGAGCTTAAAGCAGATTGTAAGCACTCAAGGTCTCATTTTAATGGCTGAGAATGATTCTGAACACTTAATTTGAAACTGGATGCCCAGGTCAGAAGTCTGGGTCTCTGGCTGAGAACGCTGTCAGTCTGAAAGACCCATAGTACCCTACACAGGCATTTTCCAAAACTCAAGCTTCTTGAAGAGACACTATATTGGGACATGTGGCTTTTAAGACATTTAAAATTACTGTTTCCCTGAAAATAAGTTTTGTAATGCTTGTCTCCATCGAGACATGCCATCTACTCATCTTAAAGGTACTGCGTGTTTTATGAGCTCAGCTCTGTCCTCCTATTTGTGGTTACCATTGCCACAGCTGGTATTACACCCTGTCATCTTCTGTATCTCATTGTAAGACGCTGGCCAGCCACCTTTCCAAAGAGAAGGAATCTGCCAGAAGATTTTAAATCACTTTTAAGGACAACTGTCTAGAGTAAGAATGGCAGCAGCCATTGCTTACAGCTGGAGCAAGCTCCACCATCAATTCTGTTGAAGTCATGACCATGAATAGTACTGGGATATTTTTGTTTCTTCATTATTGACAGAAGGAATATATATTGTGACCATGAATGGCTAACACTTCTTTTGTTCATCCAAACCCAATAAAGAATTAGGGAGTCCAAGTATTCCTTTTTTTTTGCAGAACACAGTAGGTCTCTTATTTTTTAAACTTAAGGAAATTCTACTCAGAATAACTGAGAAATGCTAAAGAAATAATAAAATTAGTAGAGGAAAGATCAACTAACACCAGTTTGCATTACTCTTCGAAACATTGTGTGTACATCATGGAGGTATTTGTATACACGACGACAAAGGTACTTCCGCTGCCATGTAGTTCACGGCTAAATAACTCAGAATCAGAGAGTCACACAAGTTTGGAAAGGACCTCTGGAGATCACCTAGTCCAACCCTTCTGCTGTCAACTGCATCAGGTCACCCAGGGCTGTGTCCAGTCAAATTTTTATTATCCCCAAAGATGTTGGCACTACAATCTCTTTGGGAAACCTATTCTGTATTCCTACATTATCAGAACTGACACTGGATTTCAGCTTCCCTGGAATACATTACTGCTCACAGAGGCCTCTGAGGTGACAGAGTAACAGGGTTGGAAAGCTTTAAAAAAGCATAAAATTTTCCAGTAGAGACACAAAAGAAGAATTTATGACATCAAAACAAACTACATGATGCTAAAAAGAGAGGCAAATAAAAGGACTGAAAAAAATCACTTAAACTAGCTGGTTAGCAAGGAGGAAAAAAGAAGAACTGGCTATGTTTTTAAATAAAAAAATACAGGCTAATTCTCTGTCTGTATAAACTGAAATAACTCCATTATCAGTCACTTAATAGGTTTATTTCACAAGCTACGTTCACTGCTTTGAATTGCTACTGGGGGCCTGCACCTTAACTGAACTTTTACCAGTACAAGGGTTGCAGGCTCAGACCCATTGCAACAGACCTCACTTTTTTTTGAGCAACTAGTTTAATTTTCCAGACTCCAACTTTTACAATACTGTCCTCGCTCCTCTGCAACGATCACTTACCTTCTTCAACTCTTCCTGAATACTTCTGCCATTTTCCTCTGAGGACAAAGTCTCCTTCTGGTTTCCAGGGTCTGTTCTAGCTTCTGACTCTTGCTCTTCACCAGAAGATGTTTCCTTGTCACTCACTTTAGCAGCAAGATGAAATAACCTGGATTTAACCTCCTCTTCCATAAGGTCAGGCTTGATATTATGATGCTGATCCTCACTGCTTATATCTGCCTCTGATAAATCATCAAAATCCTACCAAGAAATTAGAAGACAGTGATTACTGTATAGGCACAGAAAGAAAACCAAGCAGCTTCCAAGAAAAACGTAATCACTTTGCAGGGAAGCTAGAAAAGCAAGCACATCAAATGTGCTGATAAAAACCCCCCACCATGTCTTTACAGAGGAACGAACCAAATAAAACCCATACTTGTTCGCTCATATTTCTCATCCCTGCTTAGTTCTCTGTTATGCAGAAAGGAACTACCAAAATTGATATGCAACTGTGTGCAAGTAATAAAATATGTCCCAATGTCATTTCCTAATCCCGTTCTCAGAGACAGTGCTAAGAAAGTGAAGTGTGAGAATGAAATAACTGCAGCCAAAAGCTGCATTTGAGTTCCCTGACTGCTTGGTCTTGAGCATTATCTGTGTTTTTCTGAAAACTGGAAAAAGAAGTTTCGAAATACCTCTCTTTTATTGCACAATGGCACTTGAGATTTTCAGCTTTCCCAGTGATTATTCACATAGGTGGATCCTCTACAGCAATAATTATCTTCCAAATGCCAACCTCCACGGAACAAGCTCAATTTTAGGAGCACCTTCTTTTCTTACACTTGGATCCTTAAAGGTGGGGAGTACTTAGAGGCTCAGTTAAATACAATTAGTGTCACTTTGGATGCTGAGTCAAAGAAAAGCAAAGGTTTTTTTGCAAGACTGTTCATCAGGATACCTGCCCTATGTTTCATAATGTGGAAAGGGGGGTGTTTTTGTGAGCCCTTGGACAAAATCTGAAAAAATATCTCATGGTTGTTCCAAAAACTAACATCCGGATAAGTACCAATTAATTTTCTGGGTCTGTGTTATCTGATTAGGACATGATTTTTCCCTGATTTTTGACTACAGTCCATGAAGAAAAACTGGCATCTCTTATGGAAACCTGCTCTTTCTACAGCATTAACTGGAAACATTTTCCTCTCCCTGTTGAGTGTTAAGAGAAAGTTTTGATTATTACACACTTGGTTTAGTGCTTCAGTCAGGTCCACACAGGCCACCTTCAGGATGCAGAAGGTGCTTTTACAAAATCCAGGTTTGAAAGTACCTGACTAGCTACAGCAGCAGGGGAACCACTGGCTTGTGCTGAAATTTATTCTATTCCCAGACAATCACCTTTTGCAGAACAAAAAGCCTTTTCTCCTAAATGAACTTCAAAGCTGTTCTGAGTAAGATTAAGACCAAGATTTCACATCAATGTGTCTCCACTTCAATTTTATAGCATGTTATGATACACTTTTAAATACATGCATTATATTGGTGCCATTTCACCTTTTTAATTAAAATTCTGTATTTATCACAATGGTGCTTGCTCAAATTGTAAGAATTTTTTTTCAGACATATCTTGCATGTCACTCAACAACTTATTACACCTCTTGCCCAACAATCTGCTAATGTAAAATAATATCATTAAACTATTAAAAAATAAATCTGAAAGCTGTTGCTGAATCAGTCAGTTCATCCATTTGTATACAGGAGAGAAACAATCATAATTTATGGGATTTACGGGACAGGAAGCATGGCTAAACTGTATGCTTGTATTTCAGGAGAACACAGTTTATTGCACCTTCCTGTCCTTTACACGGTTGTGATGAGTGGTGTAGGCTTTAACATACATAAAAGAATTTTCCTAACTCATTGGCTTTGAAACTGAAAGGCGTTTTTGCTATGTTTGCCAGCATGGGTGAAAGTCACAAGCTCCCTTGGCATCCCTAGGGTTTTATTCCACATTAGCTAGATTTGTGTTACGAATACACATAGTTTCTTGCGAGGGGGGGGACACCCACCTAGAGGGTACTGATTTTATTCCAGCTTAATTCAGGTATGTCTATTATCTACCTTTCTGCTTCCCAACCTCCTTACAACGGACAGGTGGAGTATTTATATTTGTGAGAGTTGTTAGTTCCTGCTTACACACAGAGATAATGATACCCTCTAATGCTACACTTTGTGCTTTTTGTTTCTGGTAGGCTGCTTGTGTTGAGATTTCCAGATGGTGGCAGTGAACTAATCAGGAGGAGATATCTCTTTCACAGATCAACAAATCTAAAACTGTATTAAAAGTCATGATAACAATAAAACATAATAAATACACTGAAAGGTACTATTATTATGATGCATTTAATAGATGCTATCTCTAAACTTCATTATTATTTACTGTTCACACTTTGGTTCTATTCTGGTAAGTTTAATGACATCTTTGTGTTCTTATAAATCATTGTGTAAATTCCCATTGGCATCTATCAGCAATAAATAATACTGGCATCTGCAGACAAGAATGAAGGGCTACCCCTGACAAACACAGCTTCCAACTCACTAAAAGAAAATTGAGAGTTCCTATGCAAGCTGTAAGTCCTTTCACAGACACTGAAGCAGGAAATACACCTTTCCTCATACACACTGTCCAAATCTTTGCATGCAAGTGGCTGCTAACTCAGCAGAATCCTAGCGAGCAAAAATAGAAGCTCCCAAATCAAGCAAGCAGAGTACTATCTTGGAGGCTCCAGAGCCAAGAACAATTAAAAGCAGACATTACTTGGAGAGTATTTAAAAAAAAAGCCCCTTCTGAATTTCTCCTGCTCCTAACTTTATCTCTTAGCAGGACATTTGCAAACAGCGTGCAAAAGATTCCCAGGTGTAAGGGTCATTTCTTATTTTAAGAACAAAGTACTTAAAAACCCCCCAAACCACAACACAACAAAACAGTGACTAGTCAGTATCTGTGATCCACACATTATTGCCAGCATAGATTAATTAGCTTTGCCCAGCTCTTTTTGAGAATGCATTTGGTAAGCTCATAAACAACTACCTGGCTTAAATTCATCTTGTTGGCTTTTGTGCAGTTTTTGTCTTCACATAATTCTTCAGAGCCTTCTTTGTTCTTCCTCCACCTTTTGGATCTCTTTTCTATACCATAAGGGACTTCCTCCATCCCACTGCTGTCCGAATACTCCAAGTTGGTTGCTTGTGGATTAAAATTTACATCCAGTTCTCCGTGGAAATGTTTTTTTTCCATTCTGGGCTCATCGCTTTGAGTTCTGCTTTGTAACCAGAGAAGTTTGCTAGGTCCTTTAGCTTCCTGGGAAGAGTTTACTGACGAGCTTTCCGAATCGGAGAACAGGGTCTCAGTGTTGGTGTATAACCCAGAGGAAGGGGAGGTGGCTGCCTGGTACTGGTCATTGCCATAAACCCAGTCAGTGCCATACTGGGAACTAGTATAATAGAAATCATCTGCTAACTGACGAGGTCTCCGACGCAGCTTGTTCAAGGCCACATTCCAATCGTAGTCATCCTCACTGTCTGAGCCCATCTCGTCGTAGGCAGACACAATACTGGATTCATTCTCCAAAGCTTTGAACACTTGACTCTTTGGTTTGGCAAGCATCCGAGGACGAGGCAAAGCGACGTTCTGCAGAGCTACCCAGTTCCCATCAGTGCTTTGAAGAACGGGAGGCGGATCTGTGGAAACAAAACAACAAAAATTTTGTTTAGCAACAACACACGAGAATCGGCCAAACATCCTCAGTTAACTAAGAAAAGACAGGAATTAAACAGATCTTATGAGGGTAAGCAGGGTGGAAAGGAATGCCACTGAGAACTTGATATTCAGAAAGCTGACTCAGTTTTATCCCAGCTTCAACACTCCCTGCCTGAGTTTCCAAAACAAAGTCATTTACTTGAAAGAATTGGTTTTGCACGCAATTCTCTGGGTATATGCTATAATTAATCCATGTGAAAATGGAAATAGATTTAAGAAGTCTCACTGTGACACTATTAGTAAAGGGGAAAAAATAGCACAAATTTACAATTTGGCTCATTTAAACCAGCAGGAACTGGAATCAAAATAAATTTCAAACTGCTTTTTAGCCACGGGACTAAAAAGCCCACTGACTTTACCACTTAAACGCTTGGTCGAGACTTGTTTCCTTTATCCTAATGCAGGGCTGCATAGGTGAGATCACATTCACACATATTAGCACAATCAGCTGTTTACTATAAGCTCAACAGGCACCACAATCCCACCATAAATGTGATTCTTAGATGAAAGAAGCAGAACAAATCCTCTGAGTAGGGCACCTGAAAGGAAACTGGGTCAATCCTTCATTCTGCCGTGGTTAGGCAATTGTTAAGCACTAAAAGACTCAACAGTTGAATTCAACGAGATTGAAGTGGGCCCTTAAATTTAAGCACCCAATTAACTGCCTTACTGAAAACAGGCATCGCACTAAAATGCCCAGGAGAACGACACTTCTGACAGGGGGCTGAATGATCAGTTCACAAAGTAATACATAGTTTAGTCAAATTTTAGTAGTGACAAAGCAGGGCCCTTGGGCTCCTGTGTCTTAGAAGCTCTGAAGTATCCGAATGAGATGTCTGTTTGTTTCCCAACAGGCCAGAATCAACTCCTCAAAGACACAAATTTTAACATTTATTGGGAAAAAGTAAAATAAAATAAAAGGTAAGATAAGCAAAGACATCTGAAAGAAATGATGACATTCAGCATCACCACACAGACATTTTTGTATGTGACCCGTGCAAGAACAGAGGTCAGCAGAAGCCTCCTGGAAAAGGTCCTTCCTTGCTTTAAGTCATACTTATTCCACATGTGCGTGAGAACCAAAAAAATCCCAATCACATTCAGACTAGAAATATTTACTTGATTCATTTAGCCTGTCCACACTTTTCCAGCTGGGTAATGCAGAGAGCTTGCCTTCCTTCTGTTTCCTCAATTGTCCTTTTTGCTGCTTCCAAAGAGCCTCAGTCCCAGACAAAGCAGGGTCTAGTCCTTTACCAGGCGTATCTTCACTAGCCAGGGAGAATGCAGACTGAGACCTCTGTGGGAATAAAAGAAATCAAAGAGCATAATGTAAAAAACAAGACAGACTTAATTACCAAACTCTGTATTGTAATTAGTATGAATATTCAGTTACCTGTGGAAGTGTGGGACCTGCTAGCATCCAGCAATGGCACTTAAGGTGTTTAAAAGAATTGTTTCAGCACTAGATTGCTTATTTATATGCATTTCTGATGCTATGCAAGGATACAGGAACTTGTTTATGATACCGCAGACCAGATGGAAAGAAATAATTAAGGTGAAGTTGTTAGGAATAAGCTCGGTGAGGACTGATATCTAACCGCTTCGACTCAAGCTAGCCAGAAAGAGATCCTGTTGTGGTGAGACATGACAGTCTATTGCTGGCTCAACAGGCCATCTGGTGTAACAATTTGAAGAAGTTAAAAATCCAAAAAAAAAAAAAAAAAGCAAACCAACAGCCTGTCCCCTCAGAAATAGATGTGCAACTCATCCGATTTTAATGCAGAATTCTTTTGTTTGCTAGGACACACAGATCACACGATCTGCTCAGCAGTTTTATGCAGGCTTGCTAATGAAGCCAGCAGGGCCTACAATTGCTCATTTATTTGTTTATAGCAGGGTCACATTTCAAGGCAAAATGAGGTAAAATACTGTTGTTAATGAGTTCTGACTATTACCAAGGGGAAGGTGGATCAGATATTTTGACTCAGGCAGCAGGGTCAGTTACAGAATTCACATTTAAATTCATGCAGTCTAAAAAAAAGAAAAAAGTGAAAGCTGGCAGCTGATTTGAATAGCAAGAGAAACCACTTTTTCAAATGACAATTAGATCTCTCCCACAACTTTTTAGTCCTCAAAACCTCTGTTGTCTCAGCCTTCCTAACAGAATTGGTAAAAGACTGCCTATATATGACAGGGTTAAAAAAAAAAAGCATATTTTCAAGTGGTTTGGCTTCTTCACACAGACCAAGTTGGCATTCTCAAATCTTTGTGCATTTTTCTTGATGTTCAAATTACAGGTAATTAACTAAAACTGTTAATCTCAAAGGGGCCAGTCTTTGCCTGTGTCAGAGCTCTGCTTTGTGCTGGTGCAGAAGAGGAAAAGTATGACTTGACTCTCAGCTGGTTTTATGTTCCTTCAGTTCCCAGGACAGCAAAAGTATTGCTGGGAGTCTTGCTGACTTCAGAGCAACACCTACACCGCTTTTCTGTCTGCATCTCCTCCTGTCTGAAACGCTCCTGTGTGGGACCTGGGTACGATGCCAGAAAATTTAATTAACTGCAAATCTTCCTGTATCCTTGGCTCAGCAGTGTGATTTCATAACAGATTCTGTAAAAAGGAACACAGCTAAGTACTAGGGTTTAGTCTGGCTTCTGAAGTCTGGAGGAAAAAGCCAGAATTACTGTCCTAGAATCAAATATTGTCTGTAACTGCAATGGCTGCATCACTTGGTCAATCCTGTCCACGCAAAGACAATGGTCCTAATGTTGTCTAACTCCTAACTCCATGCATTGGAGTGCTTCCCTTCAAATTCAGTGATGTGAACTAGCAACAATAAGCTCACAGTACTGCAAAATTTTACTAATTTTATTATAGGGAATCTTTCAGACAAGTCACTTTCACAAACCTGTTTCAAATGTCAAACTAGATAATCAACTGATCATCTAAATCCTCCTTCACCTGGTAAACGGGTTAATAATTTAGCACAATAGACAGAGCCACATGAACTGTTTTTCTCTAGGAATTTACTCATAAACTTGGATTTCATCCTGCCAGGACACACGGGAAATACAATTCTGCCATAAATTTGCAGCCTAAACTGTGACATGTTTTAATTGTGCCCTGACTCACCTTGTTGTAATGCAAGAACTACCAAACTTCTCATTCTTACAACAAATTAGGTCCAGTTCACATCTGTCACATCCACTGGTATCTTCGTGTCAAAGTACTTATATACTGAAAGCAGAGAGTTGTTGTGGCTGTCACTATTTTCACAGAGAATACTCCCTCAGGGCACACTCTTTTCCCAGGTATATGGCAAACAAAGAGACATAAGAGATGCTGAAGATCACAGAAGAAGGAATAACATATAGTTTAATCACTAGTATCTAACTTCCCGTATTAAAGAACCTAATTTTAAGAAAGAGAAGAAAAAAAAGTCAGGGAAAACTTCAGTAGTCTGTCTAATCATAACATGGGCTCAGATAATGAGAGTAACATGTTTTTTCTACAGGAAGCATTGGAAACTGCAGTATCAGAAGGACTAGAAGATACTCAACAGCTTGAAGGACTTAAAAAGGAGAAGACAATCATGAAGGGCCTGATGGACAAAAAGCCCTGAAGAACAAGGAAGCATAGAAAAGAAAACAGATACAGTCCCATGTGGTGGAGCAGCAGATCTCAAATAAGCTTATCCAAACGAGCTTATCTAAAAAAAGCTGACTCTTTTAGTGTGCTGGAATTTTTGGGTCAGGGCAGAGGGAAACTGCTCTCCACAGTTTCTGCCAGTCCTCTGTGCAGAGCAGGAAATTGCTATTATGCAGGAACCACCGCTAATTCCCAGGAAAATCCTTCCAAAAGCTTTCGGTGCCTCCAAAGCTTGGCTTGAGGCCATCCCCTTGCTTTTTCTATACTTTCTGTGAACTTTTGATAAAACCTGTCTTGGACTGCTCTGGTAGAAGTAGCACCTCTTCTCACTGAAGGTAGTTCAATGTCACAGAAGGCTCAAGGAAGAGAAAAGCAATGTCAAGCGAAATAGCTTGGCTGCAGCCCTGCATTCAGATCCTGAAAAAAAGATGAAATGATGCTGCTGGAAGAGGCTGTTAAACTGGCACTATTCACCGGTACTTTTGTAGTTCTCTGTAGTTCTTATATGTGAAGAGATTTAAGTGATCAAGAAGTGACAGAATTCTAATAAGCTCCAATTAAGAAAAAAAAAGTAGAAGATTAGGTTATTTCTCTTTCTGAAAGTTAGTTTTAGATAGGGATGGAAGGATAGCAGAATTGTGCTTTACTCAGATAAGTATGGCTGGAAAGAGAGTGTAAACACTCTGCCCTGATAGCAGTTCAAATTACTGGCAGTGTCAATAATGATACAAAAAAGGAGTGTCAATAGCCAAGCCTGGCATAGGAACAGGACAGAAGAGAACAAATCAGTCTACATTGGTATAAAAGCGAACGTTTGTCCACAAGTTAATCACCAACTCATTACCAGCCTCACTGATGACTCTGAAAAGTAAATGACTCAAGATCTCCTTTGGTTGCTTTTGCAATGAAGAGGAAACTATGAAGTTAGTTATTTGGCACAAGGTTATGCAGCAAAACCTCTGTGTGGTTGGCACGTTTGCGTTGACTTCAGCTCAGCCCTACAGCTACAGCACGGGGAGACCAGAACTTAGGAGATTTGGTCCTGATTTCTAAAAACACAGGACATCAAGATCATCCTTCCCTCACAGCTAAACCTACCGGCACCTTTTCTAACTAGAAGCTCTGGCACCTCAAGCCAAAAAAACCCCAAAACACAAAAACTGCAAATACTCAGCCTGATGCTATTTTCGGTGCATTTATTTATGATGCATTACAGGCCTGCCCTTTATGTTTGCAGTCACACCCTAAGGTACTGCAGCTCTTCGTTTCTGCAATAAATCCGGCCATCAGCAGATGGCATTGCAAGCCCACAGGTTTTTTGTGTTCCCAGCACACACTTCTGGGAGACCTCTGCACAAGCCTGCAAAACGGAGTTTACAGTATTGACAGGCATTTCCTAACACCTTAGTTAGGGTGAGTTCCCCACCAAATCCTGCCTGCTGGCATGGATGTTTGTTTCAAAAAGAAATTCCAGACACATTATTATATTTTTTCCTTTTTTAATCGCTCATCAGAGGATTTCTGCTGCATAGTTACAACGTCTGGATGGGGAGTACTCAGCCTTCCTCTAGGCTAGCACTAAAAGGAATAATTTTTTGCATGCACAGTCCTGTCTCATTGCTGGCCCTCAAAAAAAAAGACAATGTGGTTTCTCAAGATTAAAGAAGGAATAAAAAGTAGTCATACACATCTGCTATTACTCAATAAATATAAATATTCCATCTTCTGTCTATAACACCCTACACATTCATGTTTCTGAGCACTGAATAAATAAAACAAGACCAACTTTTTATAAAACGTGCTTGTGAATATTGAGTCTAATGTTGGTATTCTATGGATCCTTTACCTTGAATAACTCACTTTAGAGAGGAGAGAGATTCTCTTAAGAGAGAATCTTAAGAGATATTACATATCTTATTGACATGCATACACATCTTAGATGCCAGGCAGGCAGCCTAGCTCTGAGCATTACAGGTTTTAATTCAGACCTTAAAGCTTTGTGATACAGAGCATCTTTAAAATAAAATAAAGGTGAAAGAACACGAGACCTAAATTATTCGGGAAAAAAAACATGCATCTTATATGTATGCACATTGTTTAGAAAGACAATCTATTCAAGAGAAAATATAAAAGTTTTGCTCTACATTCTTCTCTGAAAGATGAAAGAGTATGGGTAATTCCTCTTTCTTACAACGAGAAGCCAAAGTGGTAATTAAAAAAAGATCCCAGAAGCAACTGATTGAACTGTACAAAGGATATTCAGGATCACGCGTGTTTTTCTCCGCACTTCTCCGCTATTCCCTTCAGCCTGGTTTAGCTAGTAAACCCATGACTTACTTTGCACTTATTTAGAGTAGATCAAGGACTCTCTCTGTGCCAGGAGGGACTGAGAATTCCGGGTTCAGGAGCCCTGGCAGGCACTGGGACCTCAACACCATGCTGAGGACTTCTGAGGATTAACTTGGTGCTTCCGGGAAGCAGCCTAGAACTTGACAGCACCAACAGAGATGACTTAAAACGCAACCTCACTGCAAATCCAAGGGCCGTGCCTGCTAATGGTGCAGCAAAACCCCTTCTCAGCCATGCTCTACAAATACAATTGACCCAAGGAAAGAATAAGTACAGCAAATAGAGTGGCAAATCTAAAGTATCGACAGCTAATGCATCCTTCAGTGAGTAAAACTGAGTATGAGGTTGAGAATGCTGCCACTGCCACAGTCTGTTTATCCCTGGAAGTGACCTTCCCTCTGCTCAGACATTCAGTGGTGCCAGTGAAATATCAAAGGTTTCAATCAGCTGTTCCTTACTTAATCTTGTATGTGGCAAAGGATTTGTTAACAACCCCTATAGCTTCCAAGAACCAAAACCAAAAAACAAAACCAACAAAGGCAGATGAATGGGAGATTTTCACAATCGATTGAAAGAAAACTCCCTCCTTCATGGCCTGACCTAGACCCTGGTTTGGATAACCCAGCCGTCAGGGCAAATCCTTGAATAGCAAGCTGAGAGAAAGCAAAGTCAACGGTTCCCTCCCCTGCAAAAGCCTTGGAGCATCCGTCCTTCCAGGGTCTGCCCAAGCTGGCTTGTGGTTCACACAGACACTGGATGGTTCCAATCCCCTTAAAAGTACTGTTCCTTTAAAAGGAGTTAAAAAACCCACCAAACTCAGTTTAATCCAGCACACTCAGTTTAGTCCAGCAGCAGCAAGAGTTGCACAGCTGTGTAGTTACAGGAGGAGCCACTTTGGGGGCTGTATTTAGTTTGGTTCAGTTTGGATTAGCTGACAGGTTTCAAGCGAGCGAGGCAGGAGGTTATTCCCCAGCAAACCCATCCCTGTTTTCCCTGCCCCCCCCCCCACCCCAAGAGAATGCCGTGCACAAATTTTCAAGTCCTATTCTGACCCTTATCTACAAATTGTGCTTAGCAGAGCACTCACTCATCAGAGGGAATCACTGTACTCAAACACCCACTGGACAGAGGAAGCCTTAAGTGTTCTGTGTTTATTTGCTTCTTGCTATGACAACACGAACCTTGATTTCACCTAAAAATACAGTAAGAATTTGTCAGGCAGCCTGGCTCTGAGCATCACAGGTTTTAAGCCGGACCTTGAAGCTTTGTGATACCCAGCAGTGTAGCAGGACTGACTCTTTAAAACAAAATAAAGCTGAAAGAACAACGTGCAACCTAAATTATTTGGAAAACAACATCATAGAACGACCACTCTTCTCTCTCCTCTCTTCTGCTGCCTTTTATGCCTTAAAATCTATCTTGCTTTGCTTGCAGTAAATGCAATTGAGCTGAATTTAGGCCTGTATGGGCTTGATCATATACCAAGCATCCACAACTGTCGTCTTGGATGTTTGTCAAGTGCATGACTAGTACCATGAATCTGAGAATCAATAATCTTCTGCTAGAGATAAATCTTGAACAAACTCAGACCATGGGAGCAACTTTAAAAAGGATAATGCTGTCATGTTTAGCCTTGCGCTGATTATCTAGCCACCTGAAGCGTTAAAAAGTGGCAGTAATTGCTGAGTCAGAACGGCAAAAGCAGTAGCATCCTATCCTTCTGCTGCAGTGGAAGGAGGGAAACCAGCCCGATTACTATAGAGCCATGGACATGAGAGAAAGTCGGATCTTCTCATAATAAGCACTAATTAAAAAAAGACCCCTTATTTTCTAAAGGACCAAGCGCTTCTCTGTCTCCAAGCATCTTGTTCTTTCCCATTCTGTAAATAATCCGTTAGGATCCAGCTGATGGGCTTCTGGATAAATGCACGCCTGCCTCACTGGAAGTACGTCCCAGCAATATGCTCTGTGCAACCCTCTGATCCCAGCTCATGCATAAAAAGCTAAAAGCCCCATCCTTCCTATGACGTGACACATTTATTAATTAGACATAAATGTGATGTTTCTGATACACAGCCGTTGACAGGTAAGAACTGGTGTCAGCTGCTATCAGTTTCCTACAGCGGTATGCCTCCTGCCTCTGAAATAGCTCTCCCACTGTGTCGTCTGACTGCTAAACAGAATTCCTCCTCAAAAGTGTTTTCTTCAAACATTTGAGACAAACCTACAAAGGTACAGAGCACCTGCAAAACCTCCGGGGATTTCCAAAGCAGCGTTGGACCTCAGCCTTGCAGAACTTTCCTTCTCTTTGAAACAAATCAAAGTGGGGGAAGAAAAAGAAAAACTGTCAGTACACTGTGGGCCTTACAATTAGCTTAACCAGTAAACTTCTGCTTCCCCTGAGGTGTATCATAACGTGTATTTAATGAAATCCTCCTTTTCCCTATATCCCTAGATGGTTTATATACTATAAATTATGGATGAGCTTCTGTTTATACATACAATCTTTTAGCTGTAAAATAAAGACCGTTAATCCAGCACTTAGAGCACACCAGGATGCCTGCACTCCATCCATGTTTAAAGGGATTCCATGTGCCAACTGGCCTTTTTCTCTCACTGACAGCGATGTATGGGGGTGGGGGGAAATGGACTGAGAGAGTAGAGAAGGATCCATCCATTGCTTTAAGCTCCTACTCCACCATTGTACTGCCTTGGCTTACTGGTGATGAGAAACAGATGGTGCCATCCATCTCTCTTTATGAGATGGGGGAATAAAATATTCAGCCTTGTATCACTATTTTTAGCATGGGCAAGGGATCTCAAAGAAATCTAAGAGGAAGGAAAAAAAAAAGAAATGAAAATACAGTATCTATAGCTACTACCACATCACAGTACTGTGATTAAACAATCAATAATACACTTCAGGGAGATATTGTGTATAACCCTTTCCAAAGGTGTCTGGTTATACTAAGAAAGTTCTCCTCTACTCAAAGCAAAGCAAAATCAAACACATGCACATTTCAAAGGCACAAAATAAAACAATAAAACAACAATAGCAAAGCAAAATGCAGAAACTGAATTTACACTAGGGGTGAGAGAATCCAGACCAGATGGCCAAACTGTTTCTTAATGTGCTGTGGGAGGACAGTTTGACCAAACAGTGACAAACGCAGAGAAAGACTCCATAGAGGTAGAAAGCCCTTATGAAAGCACTGTACACATCTGGATCTCTAGTACCGGCTGATGGCTGCAGAAGTTTTGAAGCTCTCCATTTTCGCTTTTCTCATGACATTTCTGCTACTCCAGTGTTTCTCACAAAGTCTACGATTTCTCAAATCAGCAAGCCTCCCTCCGGTAAAAAAATGGGACTCAGGCTTCTTCAGAATTTCGAAATGTGTTGAGTTCAGGCTTAACTCCCCAAATGCACAACAGCAATAGGCTCCTGGTGTAATGACTGAAGATGTGAACAGTGTGTTCCCTTCAGTCTTGTCCTTAAACTCCAAAAAGAAAACTCAGTTGAGCTGGACAAAAAATTAACTCCTCTCCTGGCTCCTACGTTCTGCAAGCAAGTGGCACAGGAGCTACAGGGGGAAGCACTTAAATATGCTCACTTCGATCGCTTAGTTAACACCAGCAGCTTAAAGGCACTCCTCCTTCAATTTGAAAATAGGTGGGGGACGAGAATGTGAGCCCATAGCTTACTTTCACTTCCTTTCCCTTGCTGCTGCCTTTAAAATGTTACTAATGTGGCTTGTCAGATTTTCTTCAGTTTTACAGAAGGAGCTGAAGGCATTGTGCTGAAAAATATGTGCAAGAAGGAGGAAATACTCTTTAGTGTAAGATATAAATGATGCTCTGCAGTTGGGTTTACTTTTTTGTTGTTGCTGGTGGTTATTTTCTTGAGGATGGCTGCAGAGATAAAAAACATTGCAGAAATCTACTGTTGTACAAGAAAAATAACGTTCAGCAAAAATGCAAATAAAAGCTAAGTGATCACAAAAACTGTTTTAAGGAATAAACACTGAGTCATTGAGTCCTGCAAGCATTCAAATCAAGCAGTGAGATTGTTCGTATCTCACACTGAGTTGTTCCCAACACAATGTCTGTGATGTACGATGCGCTAGGAAAGTTCTCTGTGAGTCTCCACGTACCATTCCAGGCAGGAATTATGCTTATCCATGATTTCAACCTCCCAGTTTTGTGCAGAGGGAAAATACATGGATAGCTGTGCTAAGTCACTCACCCATAACGTGTAGGAACCCCTGCGGCTCCCTGGAAAAGTCAGCATGCTCTGATCTGAGACAGCGACAGACGCCAGGCCACTGCTCCGGGATGGTGGCCATTCAAAGTCAGCCTCAGCAGGCACAGATTTGCTTTTCTGCTTCCTTATAATCTGTAAAGTAGCAGGGACAGGGGGTGGGAGAGGCGTGGAAGTAAAAAACAACAGTGCTTGGAAAATACTGAGGCGCTTGGAGAAAACGTTAATCCCATCTCATGGCAAACTGCCTTGGGAAGAACATGTGAGTTTCCCTTTGCTTTCTTTCCAGTTCATGCAAGGATGACTCTGACAACTTGTATGTGTTTCCTCTCATCTGAAGTCATATTGCTTGCAAGCACATAAACATTGATACAATCAATCATAATCAAAGCCTGCAGGAACATCAAAGGTGAATTAAATAAACATGGAAACCTGTTCCTACAGTTAAACATTAGCGGCATCCAAGTGTCAAGTATTTTCTCCAACAAGAGTTTTTGCAAAGAAATGTGAAATGCTAGATATGAGGGGAATTTCAAAGGGTCCCAATGACATCTAGACACACTTCTGCTGAAAACAAAGAGGTCTTAGGCATCTAGGCATTATTTTGGTTTTGAAAATCAACCAACTAAAGAAAGAGAGAAGATCATACAAACCGTCTCCCTACACTGACAGGTTATATCCTGCCACATTTAATTTTCACAACTTTTCTGACTCCAGTTCAAAATACCTCCTAAATATTCTGCTCTTCTGGCTTTTCTCAATAGCTTCATCAACACCACGTTCCTCATCTTTAACACACCGTTAAATGCCACATCCCATACACGGATGTGTCAATTAGCTTGGGTCCCATGGAAGGGGATTAATATTGAAGAGCAGTTACTTTAGTGATGATGGGAGCTCCGTACCTCTCGGTTCATGCTCACCGCACTCCAGACTGTTCAAACAAACTCAAGGGGTATCTGTTCCCATCAGTTCCCCATTCCTTTGCTGCATCAGCTGTGAGCTTTGCAGGGAGAAGAGTGAGTTTTCCAGAAGAATCAGACATGCAAAGGGTTCTGTGATTTTTCTGGGTGTCTCTCTCACAGGAGCCTGAACAGAATTCTACTTTATTAATCAATATTTCCTTTGCACATGTTGCAGATGCAGGGTTTGTTAGCGGGTGTGGACAAGAGCTGGGCTCCTTTTTGCTGGAAAACTTTGTGCGTTTTAGGAAGCAAGGTACAGATGTAAAGTTCCATCAAGCAGGGGCCTCCTTTTCCACACAAGGATATCCCAGACCTGAGGGAGTGGTACCTCTCAGCTTTGAGAGGTTTAGGTAGTGGATGAAGCTTATTTATAAATTAGTCTGTTGGACATCGCTGACTAAGCTGTGATAGCTCAAGCGTCAACTTGTCATTTACTCTGCTTTCTACACTGTTGTCATCCTTTTTGCTGTTAGTAGAGTTAAAGCTCACCGGACTAAATAGATCTGTTTCAGCTATTAAACAAGCTAGGGAAAAAAAGCATGAAATACCTTCTGCACGATGGTTGTGGCCAGTTCTTCTATAAGGTCCTCCTTGTGCTCCTGCAAGTAACAAGCCTCATTCTGCTTGTCCTGCAAGAAAATGATTACCTGTCATTGTTAAAATCACATAAAAAACGTATTTCCCCAGATATGGGGAAGTAAGGAAATGAGTAGGGTGCCTTGTTGGCATAGTGGGAAGAAATTAGAGGTATTTATACTGCATGTCACCTTCTGAAATGCAGCATGCACCTCAGACACAAGTTTATAAAACCCACACCCAACTTTTTAGAGGTAGTGCATGTGATAGAATCATAGAATGTTAGAGGTTGGAAGGGACCTTGAAAGATCATCTAGTCCAGTCCCCCTGCCAGAGCAGGATCACCTACAGTAGGTCACACAGGAACACATCCAGGTGGGTTTTGAAAGTCTCCAGGGAAGGAGACTCCAGAACCTCTCTGGGCAGCCTGTTTCAGGGCTCTGTCACCCTCATTGTAAAGAAATTTCTCCTCATGTTGAGGTGGAACTTCCTATGTCCTAACTTAAACTCACTGTTTCCTGTTCTGTTGCTGGGCACCACTGACATGAAATTGTCCCCTTCTCCTTGACACCCACCCCTCAGATATTTGTGTACGTTAAAAAGATCCCCTCTCAGCCGTCTCCTTTCAGGGCTAAACAGCCCCAGTTCTCTCAGTCTCTCTTCACAGGAGAGATGTTCAAGTCCCTTAATCATCCTCATAGCTCTCCGTTGGACTCTCTCAAGTAGGTCCCTGTCTCTCTTAAATTGGGGACCCCAAAACTGGACATGGTATTCCAGGTGTGGTCTCACCAGAGCAGAGTAGAGGGGGAGGAGAATCTCCCTAGACCTGCTGGACACACTTTTCTTAATGCACCCCAGGATCCCATTGGATAGTCGCTACTTCTTTATGTTTACTTTTGCATCTACTTGTACCACTACCTGAATTAAAAGAAACATAATTGTTCTATTTAGACTAACACATTTTCTTAAAAAATGTTACCAGGCTGTCACTGTAGGTCTCTGCCTTAGATATAGCTTCTTCCACTGCTTCCTCTGCAACACGTAAAGCCACGGCAAGGGTATCCATCATGCTGTGTCCTAGGAAAAGAATAAGATAAAACTACTGTGTTCTTCCTATGTGTATATTTTGCATAATGAGTTTCAAAATTCAGACTCGTATTCTGGACAGATATTCAAATGTTAGGTTGTTCATGACAAAGTTCCTTTCCTCAATCCATAATTATGCACAGTAAAATAAACACCTTAAGTCAAAAAAACTGTTTCAATTTCTGTTACTACTTGAATGTAAAATATTAAATACATTAAATCACAGTATTTTTACATGAGTAATTTTAGAATCCAGCAAAATAGTTAGGACATTGTAGGAAGAAAACTTGTAAACTTCCTAAAACCACCAACAGAATATATGAAAGAGAGCGAAAAAAATACCTAAGGAAAGGAAATGGCGGGGAAGTAACAAAACCTGAACAACAAGCATATCACACCAGAACAAGCATGTATTAGCTTCAATACTGAAGCAAGACATCCCAGCGTGGTAACACAAAGGATTTTCAGAATCCTGCTAAATGTTTCAGCTAAGAAACTGTTGGATTGTGAACAAGGCTTACTATTTGTCCAGTAATTCAAAGTGTAAGGACTGTGATTTAAATCAAACAAGTATTTTAGCAGCATACCTTCTGTCTGCTGGTAGAATGTAGAGTCACTGCCACAAATGCTTCCTTCATTTTCAAAGCTTCCTTCGCAAAAACCTCCCTCTGCTCAAAAAGAACAGTTCTGTGTGTCAGTGTAAGAAATATCCATTAACAGCAGAGGCTTTATTAGATTAGAATATTCACTCAGGATACCGTGGCACCGCTCACAAAGAGGGATAACCAGAAAATTCCTCCTACTTTTTGTATAAACCATGACTGCTTCTACATAAGAGACCCCTCATTCATTTCCAAGAAAAATGGAGAAAACTCTTTGTATAGTGAGAGAGAGAGAGAGAGTGAGGAAGAAGCTGCTAGGTACAAAACTGACACGGTAGAAGTTAAGCACAGGGAATTTGCCTTCAATATGACACTTGGGGTTGAAAAACTGATTCTGCATTTTAAAGGGCAACACTGTATAAATAAGCCAAACCCCAGACACGTATACTAGTATTTATCCTCAAAGGGAACAAACGATTTACCAAATAGTCGCACAGAAGGTAGAAGAAAGTCAGCAGTAACATTTAGACTCAGAGGTCTTGCTTGGAAAGGTCTCACAGAGTGTGCACATGCCACTGCAACTCATCACAGTACTGTTCACACTTCCACTCAAGCATAAATTCAGTGATACTATGGCTTAAGTAAACCCAACACACAGCATTCAAGTTCTGAAGGATCCATGCCCACTGTTTTTAATTCTGTTGCCCCACTTCTGCCCTCACTGACACGGATTTTCTTGCCTTCATACCTGTTTGTTTCTAAACCGTTAAGTAACCCTCTCTAGAAAAATGAATGTGATACAGAGAAAGCAGAATGACTAAAAAATTGGAGTTTAATGTATAGGTTGCTTCTCCCTTGAAGTTTTTGTGCCAATTTTCATAAGAAACACCTAACATTTCCACTGAGGAGCGTCAACATACCATTCTTCAGAATTTCACAAAAAGACAAAGACTATAGAAAAAAAAATACAGTCTCTGTACAAATGTCAAAAGAATTATGTTAGGAAAGTATCTAGTCCAACAAATCTAAAGAAATTTCAAATGTTCAGCTAGCTGTCTTTGGAGTAATTTGCTAAAATTACCAGTAGGACACCAAAGGCCACTCCCAATCCGTTTTGTATCCCCAGTTACTGACTCTTCTCATGGAGTGATGCACCACAGCAAAGGGAGATTCATGTCTCTTCATTCCAAAGGGTGATGCCAGTACTTAATCTGCATTTTGTAACCATTTATAAACATCGGTACAAAAATAAAATGTGGCCAGTTTCAGATCCTTAAGCATGCAAGACTTTGAGCAAGCACAACCTAAGTTTTGGTCAACAGGGATACTGCAGGTATCCCATATTAGCCAAATTTTTTCACTTCACTTCTTTTTTCTCTCCACTGCATAGCCTTTAAAAAATGCCTATTTGGGAACAGTCTCAGAATTTCCATTGTTTCTGCTTGTATGTTAAGGTAGGTAAGACAATAAGCAATCAACACAACAGTTCTTACCTCCACTCTCCAGTCTATGCTTCTTGTACAAGTTCTTCAGGACTTTGGCACTTCCAAAACACTTAAAGCGGCTTTTGACATTATTATAGTACCAATCCAGAGACTGGGTCCTCAGCAGCCTAAAACAGGAAAGTAAACTATGTATTTGTAACAGTTTCACAACCAATAAGCACAAGGAGTTCACCATCCTTTCATGTAAAAAAGGGTATTTTAGGCCTTGGAGCATAAACATGCTGATTTCTGAATACTACTTGATTGTTTGTACTTCACAAGTGTCCAGTATATTGAGGAAAAAAAAACACCAAAACCCACCATAACTGATGAGCAAATATCTGCTTCATGTTACTCCAGGTTTTATTTGGATTTGCTACTGTAACAAGAGGTGCTTTCCCCTTCTATAGTATAATGCCAAGACTATAGACTTTTAAAAAATATGAACAAGCCTTGGAAAAGCACAGGAAGGTTTTAAAAATATCCTTTCTTTACACAGATTTACAGATATGGTAAGAACATCAGCCTGTCCATGCACAGCAAGAGCCAATATTTTCATAAAAATGTATCACTGCTTTTCCTTGGGGACACCAATAGAGTAAACAAAGCCTCATCAGAAGACCTCAAAGCAGAATGTACAAAGAACAGAAGACAACCTTTTTTTGGGGAGGAAGGACTCAAAAATGCAGTTTGGTTTCTTTCTTCCAACAGAAAGCACCACTGACACAAATAATTGATTCGTCCTCAGATTTCACATACTTTTATCAAAAAGCCATGAGATACTGTAACTCTTTGTACTCGTTAATCTGGCGTAAACACAAGGATTGGGATTATTTTTTCCTTTTAAAATTTCCTCACTGCTGCAGGATTAACACTTTGGGAGTAATCTAATCATCTCACGCTTCTCTCCTGTGTGTTGGAGAGCTACCAACCACTCTCCTAATCTACGCCTCTGTCCTGCAGACATTTTATAGCAGATTACAACGCCTCCTTCTAAAGCTTTTCAGCCTCTTAACTTTCAAATAAGTCACAATGTCCCTGCTGATTCCTCCTGGGGAGAAGGGATTTGGAGAAGAGAGTGGTTCTCTTAAGATACTAAGATAAAGGACCCACTCAAAAGAGAAACAAGAGCATTTTCGCCTTATTTCAAAATCCTTTAATGTTGGCCTGCATTTTAAAGCTGGATTCTGCAAAAGTGGACTGTGAGTCCAGGAAAACAGAAGATTATGACAGCACTAGCATTAAATTGTTAAAATGAAACATTCCCTTACTACCTCTAACAGAATGTGTGCAAATCCTCCCCGTGAAATGAATGTTCACACTTAAGGGGTATTAGCTGTATCCATTT
>NW_009734591.1:891-43129 GCF_000703405.1 Apaloderma vittatum | reverse complement strand
CAGGAATGGTTGAAGCCAGTTCTCTTTGTGTACCACGAAGACTGCTACGACTTAATTACTAAATAGCCTTAAGTGGTAAGGACATTATTTATGTTGTAGAATATTGCCAAGGCATTGACTTGCATCTTGATATTCTTTTGGCAGAGAGGAATACTGTGATTTTAAAATCCTGCCTTACTAGAAAGTGCAAAAGCTAGGCAGCTCTTTTCAGTTTAATAATGTTAAAACTCAACCAAATACTACAAAGCCTCTGTCCCTTACCCTTGGGCTGAGCCTGATGTTCTGATTTGACTAAAACAGAACCAATTCTGTTCAGTGATTTTACGCAGAACAAGAAGCTCGAGGGCCGCGTCTCCATTGCTCAGGCACTGAGTGGCTGGTGCCCAGAGAAACAATTAAGATTTAGCCTGTCACATCTCATTTATCCAGTTTTAGAGTAAAATTGCTTCAAACTTAGCATCCTGAGATATTCTTTCTCCGCCAACAGCAATATTTGCTTTTACCCTTGGGCTGATGTTTTAAAGCTTGTAATGTACTGCTTGTTATAAATCGTTGAATAAAGTATTTCAGTTCCTTTCTGTTTCAGTGAAATCAAACATACTTCCAGGTTCAAGAATGCAATTTCACCTTCATTCCCTTTGGGATGAATCACTACTACGGCACACAAACACCACATGCATGAATATCCTGCCAGTGCTCAGCTCCCTAAAAATTAGACTTAGCCCACACCCCAATCATTCCTATATGAACACTGCGACCGGCTGTCTCCAGGAAGCACATTGTGTTTTAGGGGAACTCCAGTGAAAATATGGATTTTTGCAGCAGTTATAAAAGTCCATTGTTGAAAAGAAGAAGGTTTTCAAACCCAGTGCTCCACAGTAATTTAGTTGACTATAAACACCAGGGGTGAAATAACGACCTTCGAGAGTTAATGACAGTTAAAGCAATGACCTAAGAAGGGGCACGACCTCTCTTCAGGCATCTACCAGCAGTGAAAGATGTGAGAAGCCACATCTAATACGGCTCCTGACAGTATCTCAGCACGAGCTAATAAACTTTTGCCACAACCACACATTAATAAGGACATTTGCCATGTCTTGCAGCCATCTGTGAATATTCTTTCCCCATCTTTGCATCATACAGTGAGCATTAGTTGACTGATGCTTCTTTATTTAGAGCTGACTTCTGAACCTAAAAGTTCAAAAAGCTGCATTGCAGAGGAGCTTGCAGAGGGCTTCCAGTATGGATTACTGCTCGTTTCAAGCCACTTTGGCAGAGCTTTAGGCCAGGAAAGAAATGGGATCCCATGAGTGTTCTCCTTACCCCCTACCATGACAAGCAATACCTTGAGATCCTACTGGGAGCACCAGAAAAGCCACAGAGATACTGAACCTGGGCCCCACAATACCACCAGTCACACGTTCATCAAAGCTTTGCTGACACTCACGGAGTAGAAACTGTCAACTCTTTAAAAAACAAGATCCCATGGAACTAAGTCAAAGGTGTTTTCATTCCACCTTTTCTTTAAGCCAACAATCACATGGGTGTCACTTGCAGAAATGAGGCTTAAAGTTCATCTCCTCACTGGCTGGTAGATATACAAATGGGCTAAAAATGTCGCTTTTATGGGAGAAATCCAGGCACTCAGCTGTTCCACCTTCTTATTCACCAGCAAATAACTCCCCCAGAGAAGAAAACCATGAAGCATGTCACAAGAAGCCTTATGGTCACAGACGTGCTGCTTCCACCTCACCTGCACAAAAAGCCCACTTGATCTGAATCCCCTTTTCTCCAGAATTTCATCTGATCTATTTTTTCTTCTATCTTAATTTGCAATAAAACATATTTTCACTATCTTAACATTTTTCAAAGTAAAGAAATTGCATATCCTGGTCATCTAGTACTAGATAGATTTTTCAGGCAAATCAGAAGAATTATTCATTAGTGGATTTATGACACACAGACGCACACAACAAACATACAAACAAACCATGAATCAAAGAAAATTATTATAGCTACAGTGAACATGGATATATTGTCTTCTACTGTCATCCTTTCTGCTTGCTACAATATGCCAATGCAATTTTTATTTCAGATTATCTGAAAGAAGACAGGCAAAAAGAACTGTCGTACCTAAACATGAACACATCCTGCTGCTTTTCTTAAGGAACAACAGTGAGAGATATTCAAAGATTCTCAGTTGGAAAGGCATTCACTTCCTGCTGTGCTATCACTATGAATTTATCCTTTGCACCTACCCACTGAAGTGAAAATGAATTCATACAGAAACCTCATGTAAATAAACTTCAGAAAGCAACACCAGAATGCTCTCGGGGAGCATCTGGTCATTGAACTTGGTGGTCCTGTTAATGAAACCAAAACACAACAGAAAAATGGTTACAAATAAATGCACTGTTCAACCACGTGAAAAATGTTTTCCATTGCCACAGCAGATACCAAATGAAACAAGAGAACATAGAGCCACTTTGATTAGTTATTCAAATTACCTAAGCGAAGGCTTTTCGTTCTGCAAACTTCTTCTTGAAACTTTCTTCCTGAAAATCAGCTCAACAACAACAACAAAAAAAGTAAAGTCAATGAAGCATAAAAATTTTCACCAAAGAGATACAGACTCTGGTCCATCAGAAAAAAATACCAGAGGATAAACCATGCAAATCAGTTCTGTAATCCTGATTAGAAAAATACGCGGGGCTTATACCAACCTCAAGAACACCAAAAAGATAACAATCATGTGTTTTAAGGTCTGCTTCTGTTCTTACATCTGGAGAAAGCTGTGAACAAACAGCAGCAGAAACGCCAGCAAAGATGAGAAGATTCATCACCACGTACGATCAGAAAGAAAGCTGGGCTCATTCTGAGATTATTTAAAACAAAGGAGGGGAATGAGAAAATAGAAAAAGCACCAAAAACCTTAAAACTTTGCTCAGGAGTGAAGATTTCTGTTCCTATCCTTCGTAGTGCTCATCTCCAAACCTGATGTCAGCTGAAGTAGGCTGTGCTGTCTCCTCCTAGGAGCTGTGCAGGCAGGGATCTCCACCACCTCTCTCCGAGCCAACATGTATTTGTAGCTCTGCGACTCCCCGCACTGCCAAACGGCTTAAAAAACCCCATGGGTTGAGCTAGAAGCACTGTGGCGTTATCCAGATGGAGCATGACACCTCAAAATCCAAGTCCTGCGTAGCTTGGGAGGTGTGAGGAATGTGTCCTCCTTGCTATCCACCCACTCATCATGGGAGAAGGAGTGAGACGTAGCAATCTTGTGCTCCCCAGACAGCAAACTACCCCAGGCATGGTTCAGATTTTCATCCAGCCCCTCAAGAGAGGAGATTTCCTTGAATTATGGTGGAAAATGGGCTAGGTGGGGAATAGGTGGCCAGCCCGTGTGCCAGAAGACCAGCTCAATCAACAACTGCACCTCAGCAGCTCTTCCCAGCACAGATCAAGGGCAAATAAGGACTGAGCGAGGGTATTTGATGCCGTTTAGTTCTCTCTGACGCATCTGATGTGCGCAGTGTTTGTCTCTGCGCTGGGTGCACATCACATCTGTCTCCCAAGCTCCTTCCCATTCTACGTCTGCTTTTGCAGAAAACGAGCCTTCTGTGTGTTGTGCTGCTTAGGAGTGGAGCTCTCTTCGATTAAGCCTTTTTAACACACAGGGAATGCTCTATTTATTTTTTCCCCTCTCTTTTTAAAAACAATTTGGTTTTTTTGGTGTTTTTTTTTTTTTTTCAAAAGAACCTCATAGTCACTGCATTTAAAATGGTGGGGTTTTCCCTTGTTGCACAGGAAGTATTTTTAGTTGGAAGCTTTATTGTGCAAGCTGTCCAGCAGTCTGACAAAAGCTAAATTCCAGCTTATGGCTGAAAAGCACAGGAAAAATTCCAAAGCCTTTACAAATTATACAAATGAGACTTTAATCCCAGCTGGCCTCACTGACAGGGGTTCTGCATCTGAGCACACATATAAATGTACTTTTCATATGGATTTTCAGCTATTTGAATAATGAAAAATAGAAAAAAACCCAAATAAAAACCAAACAAACCCCAACCTTCTATTTTTGTAAATACTTGTATTGCAATAATAAAAACCAAAGAGTCCCACAAGGACAGATTAGCCAGGCTGTCAGAGAAATACAGCTGGTTCTCAAAATCGGTCCTGCTCAGAGCTCCTGGGTAAAATTGATCTGTGTCCAGATGAGGATTCACATCTCTAACAAACGGAAAGCTTCAAAGCCAAGTAATCCTCCCGTCTTCTGCAGGGCAAGCTTATTCTTTTCTGCATAAGGCAAGGGGATCCTCAGCTACGCCCACAACGTTGATTTGAGGAGAGTCCCTCCCTCGCTCACAGGAGAAACACACACCAAGGCTTCTTCCAGCTCCCCGTAAACTGGGATGAAAATGTGGCAGCCAAAGGATGGATGTTACCAGACCAAGATGTCTCTTCCTGCTTTAACGGCATAAGGTATCACTACCAAAGCTTCTTCTGTTTGGGTAACGTAAACCCAAACAGAGGAATTTTTTTAAGAATAAGGAAATCACATCCTATCTAACATTTGTCCAGCTGTGCTGAGTGAATAAAGGGATTTTCTGTCCACACATACACAGGACATTTATCAGGTGGGCTGCAGGTAACACTCACGCTGCCCTGTCCCTTCTTCTGGCCATTCTTTTTGCTCCGTTCATGGTTTTCCTTTGGAAAATATGAAGGTGGGAGAAATGATTCACTTGCATTGCCAAAGGTAAATTTGGAGTGTATCAGGGCAGGCAGGCAGAAGGCAGCGCATTAAAAATGTCCCCAATATGCTGCTCCATTAACGTACAGACCTTCTTTTAGGAGGTCAGGCTACAAATAACCATGAACAGAGCCAGCGATATGAAAAACTCTATTGCATACAATGCTAAAATAATTAAAGAATGATAAAATAATAAATAATGTAATGTAAATAATGTAATAATAAATAATGTAATGTAATGAGTTTTTAAGGATGGTGTTATGCATAGTATAAGCAAGTTTTTAAGCAAAGTAACTTAGAAATTATTTTGGACCCAGAACAACATGAAAAAAATCATGTAATTGAGACACAGAAGAGATTAGTCTCCAAGAAGACAGATTAGTCTATAAAGAGTCAGACAGATACATTAAATCTGATAATTGTGCAATGGAAAATGGAATGATAATTACCTCTTCAAGATATGAAACAAAAAAAAATGCGTACTGACTATACAAGCATGTTTATTCTCAGCTTTTCTTTTAGTTAGGATGAACTGTAACTAAAAAAGAGAACTAACAAAAAACTCTTATTTTCTTCAGAAGTTCATTTTTGAGAAGGAGTAGAGATGCCAAGAGTAGAAACACCAGGGAAGGAGGGAAACCAAACAAAAATCAGAAAAAAAACCCAACCTGAATTGAGTTTCAAGACGGAAGAAAAAAATTCTTCTCCGCCAGTCCCCTTAAGTTAGAGGTTGTAGCAATATAAAGCATTAAAAATATCTACTTACTTTCAGCATATTAAGGAAAATAATGAAAGTATCTCTATTCATGAACATTTGAGTCCTAGGATGAATCATATCCTGAATAATGACAGGGTAGTACTGCTGCTTTAAAATATTTTGGTTTTATACATCTAATCCATCTAAAATATTAGTTAAATAAGACAATCTGAGATTATAACATTAAATATACCGTAAGCTGCAATAACAGTATTATTTATCGAGTATACCTAAAATAAAATCACAGAGAGTGAAAAGAGATTTTTTCCAGAAAAAGTCTAGAAACAATGTTCAAAACAAGAAATCCTTTAATAAATAGTAGCAGAAGTATTTTTCAGATCAGACTCAACTACCAAATCCTTTGATACAATCTATGATCCAACTCCTGATTTTTTTACAGATTAACTTCTCAAGGGACCAAATGCCATAATTTTACAGTAGGTGAAGCAACTAATAAAACTGTTTTACATATGTCCTATTTCATGCTTCACCTTTATATGGATTTTTACCACTCTTAACGATTAGTAAGTATATACTATATATTACACTTGTTTTAAAACTTACTAGCTCACTGACAATAATGCTATTTTCCTAAAGCAGTAAAGATGTTGGAAAGGAAGCCGACTAAAATCTCAACAGGTAAACAAAAGAAATGGCCAACTATCCTTTAAATCCATTTTACAGGTGAAAAAATGAGGCACTGACAGACTCATTTCCAGTTACTTTGGAAACCTAGTATATTGAAAAAGGAATTTGGTTATTTTGACTCTAAAGCCTGTGTTCTCAACTCAAGCTGACCCCTTCTCCCTTTCTGAGGCATTAAACGTTTGCCTTAAAGCTCTGTTTTCCTATCTGCAATTTGTTCAAATTAACTATTTGAGATTAAATATCCATGTCAAAGAGAAAAAGGAAACCAATGCCCTCAAAATCTTTACACATGAAAGGACCGCAAGCGAGATCAAAGGGTCGACTGAGGCGGTGTGACAGCGCGTGCAATCCTCTTCCAAATCCACTCGACAAGCAGCGCATCCGAGCTGGGAAACAGCCTGCGGCAAGGATTGTGCAGATTGTTGTGTTAAGATACACGGCAAGAGTTATAAATGGCTGAATACATGATGACAGATGCAAATCTTAAAAAGCGATCATCTGCATTAAGTCTGTTTAGCGCTGCTTCTACTAGGGCAGCTACACTGCTTTGCTCAGGAACACATCAGAGAAGGAAGAAACTCACATTTTGCAGCCAATGAGCCCCAAACATGGATTGCACCACAGCCAACTCCTGCCACAGGACTCCCTTCGTGCAAGTCTCTGTTCCAAATGCTGCCTTTATTCTCAGAGGACTCAGAATCACACAGAAACCTATGTGCCTACCTGGTTTCTCGCACTGCCTCATTCAGAAGAGACCATCTTTGCTCAAGAGCATAGTTATCAAGAGGCTAACATCTCTTAGAAATATTTTTGGCAAGCCTGATCAAAGTGCTCCACGTTTACTGAAACTTCGCAGTAGCAGGAGTCAGGTCCACCTAGCTGAATGCTTTTGGTTATATTCCCCTCTGCTCACCAAGTCCAACTACTGCAACCATCACCTCATTTCTTCAGCTGGGTTATGTCCAAATTACCCCTCACTCAGGGTCTGCACTTTCTGATTACTCCGCACAAGCACAAAACTTATTTGACTTATTTGAGAGAGGACCATGGTTCTTCACAGGGAAGCTCATTTCTGTTCACCAAACCTTTGATAGCAAAGTGGCAGTATGTTGCTGCCCTTTGGAACTGAGTCACTTCAGTAGGAGGACAGGGAAGATGAAGAGAATATCGAAAGGTTTTTTCAACATTAAGTCTTCAAACACATCATAACCCAATTTGTACGGATGCCAGCCACTCCTTTTGGCAGACTGCATGATGTCTTGTTGTATTCTACAGCTAATTTGTTGACTCTAATTAGCAATTTGAGAATAGAGTAAGAAGAAAAGAGAAATAAAAAACAGAATATGCAGTGCCAGTTACTACAGCAGAACATGCACTCTTGCATTTTATTTTTTTTTCTAAAACATAGCTGAACATCACCTGCATCCAGCTGTTTCTTCAAAACCAGTCATGGGTGTAAGTAGCTCCATATTATATTTGAGTCAGGTTGGGTAAATACTTGGCCTCTTCTCCGTGTAAAAGCTACTTGTGATCTCCTGAGTGGACTCCACCATGTAGCCTAGCTGATGAAACCAGGTGTCAAGGAACACTTTTTTTGTTCGTTTTTTCTTTTTTTCTTACCATCTCTTATACTTTAGTTTCAACTTAATAGTAACAACCTGCATTTCTAAATTCTTCAGTCCCAAAAAGCACTGGGAGAACATTACTGTGCACAAGCTAGCTAGTCAACGTGGCCTAAAACGTAGAACAAATCCAAGTTCAGCAAGTTTCAGCATATTCAGTGTGCTCCTTCAAAATCCCTCCTATTCTAAGATTTTCACCTTTTTTTCTAGTAACAAGCAAAACAAAACAGTGGTGTCAACACACTAAATAACTGGAAAAAATACTTATACAGCCACTTTATTCTCCCACAGGAACCACCGCCTTTACGTTATACTATGTTCGCTGACGTGAACCACCAAAGCATTTACATCAAATATCCCTAGGATCCCACAGGTTTTGAGAGATTAACTTTTTTAAGGTAAGAGTATAAAAGACATGAAAAGACTGTGGTGATTAAGCAAGGAGTTGCTATTGCCACTCTTCCTAATTACAGAGCACTTTGGTGGCACAGGTGGTTCTATGACACCTATCCATGATGGAGTGATTTTTCATCCTTTCTTTCTCAACAAAAGCAAAGTATATCTTAAACAGCTGCCTTTAACAGAAAAGGAGAGCGAGATGAAAACCTGCGATGGCTTTACTGAGAATTGCCATTAAAATGTCACAAGCAGCCACTGGAGTGTTCACACAGCACTGACGAGCAACACTGAAAACCACAGAGAATGCACAAGCAATAAGGCAATTATACTCTTCGTAGTAACATTTCAGATTTGCATTTTGCAAATATTGTACATTCCTAGCGAGAGATGACATTTGATTTTGAAGCACTAATGCAGAACAGTTAGCCATGAATATTTGGCTGCTAAGTCATTTGTATCTCTTTCAGGAAGAAAAGAGTTCCCACGGGGCATGATATTTATGTCAAACCATTCAAATTTACGTGATCAGAGCAGGATTAGATACAGAACACTCACAAATCTTGAGCAGTTAAAGAGGCTATATGATTACTCTGTGCAGAGTTTCTCTCTTTCCTCCTAAATTTTCCTTTTGCCCTCTCCTCCCAATTCTCTTAGGGCCAGAGCCTCACTGGCACGGGGTAGCACTTGAGCCAGACACAAAGTATTGGAGGTGTAAACATAGGGAAGAGTGATGGATTAACCTAAACCAGATTTATTTTGCCTGTGGTGGTTGGCTGCTCTAAAAGATTTAGGGCAAACCAAGCTGTAGAGTTTTACTATTTGTCAGGGTCACTGCAAGCTCCCACAAGGTGTCAGAGCTACTGCGAAAGGTAGGAACCCTTTATCCTTTCCCCTGGGGAGTGTCACAAACAATCACCTAAGTCATGAGAAATTTTGCATGCGGCTATGTGCCAGCTCTAAAAGCTTGGGTACTACATAAAAACTTTAGCTTTGTTTGGGAAATAACAAAGAAAACAGGTTCATTGTGCAAACAAGAAGCAAGATCTAAAAGGTGGACTTGAGGGTTGAAAAACCAGCTTTGAGAGATCGGCATTATTTTCTGCACCTCTTTTAGGTGGAGGCCTTTTAAGGATTTCCTTAAAGCCCTGACTCATGTTGGACTAGATGACCTCTAAAGGTCCCTTTCAACCTACAGTATTCTATGATTCTGTGTCAATACTTCCATCTGGACCTAGTTCCAGTACTAACAGCAAGACTAAGATGCTTTCACTGACAGGCAGGTGTTGTGGTAAAATGTAACACAGCTTCTAGAGACAAAACATCAGAGGCTGAGAGAAGCCATTTGGGTTCACCTGTGCTCCACCTTCTTCCTCCATCCTCTCACCGTCCCTGTTCATGTTCTTTTGCAGTTCAGCTCAGAGAGGGGCATCCAAAAATCCCAAATCTTCCCTTCAAAAGAAAATGCCCGCTCAAAGTCTTATTTCTGTGCATCACACCCACCATGCCAAATTCGCATCAACACTTTAGCCCACCAACACTCCAAGCCTAGCAAACCCTGGTATAATTAAATGCCGCCTCCCACCTTGGCTTCAACAGCTAATTCTTCTGTCTGCCTGGCTCTCGCTTTGCATGTACCAATAACTCTCCTTACCTACCACATTTCAGAGCCAATTAAAAAATCTGCAAATATTACCTGATTGCAAGGTGTTTTTTCCCTACTGAAGGACTCATTTGATTTTTTCCACCTAAGATTTAAGTGTCTCAAGCCATCACCAGCAGCTCGAATGCTGGCGTGAGGGTTACCTGAGGGTGGGCAAGGAAACCAGCCACCCACTGCCCACAGACTGCCTGAATTTGACAACTATACACATTCAAAACGTTACACAACCTGCAGATTTTTATGTGGATTAAGGTATTTCAGAAGGTTACGCAGAACTGGTGTCTTTGAGAAGCTCTTTACATATACATATCCCGTGAATACTTGCAGGAAGAGAACTACCGTGGGAAGCTGCGCGTGTATCTATTTAGTTAAACGAGAGGTCGGAGAGGACTATCAGAGAGACAGATAGGTCAACGACTGCCTCAGTTCATTAAATGTCACTTCCATGCTTTATGTCAAAGTTCAGCCTGACAGTTCAGAAGAGTGTCAAGACCATTATTATTTCACATAACTTGATAGGAAGTGGTTTGTAGCAGCAGCTTCTGAAATGGATTTCCAAATTCTCAGCTGATGCACTTGTATAATTTGTCAGACGCTTGTGTTTTCAATGCTCATTAACAGATAAACCAAAGGTATAGTTGCAGAACTTTTAAGGTACAAACTGGGTTTCTCATTTATGTGCAGGCCTAAGGAAGTTTAATGAGTCACAAATATACAGCATATAACACTGGAAATCCTCCATGTTACTGACAACCTCTTGCCCCAGACACCCAAAGACTGAAAATACATCTAACGGGTAATATTAAATATCCATAAAGTATATCTTAGGATGAAGAAACATGGCCCCAACATTGCATGCACCTACCTCTCACATATTTGAGTTAGCCCTAGAAAATTTTTTCAGGCCCATTTGGTACCAGATGTAGTGAAAAATGAAGGATTAACCAAAATTTTTTGAGAAGTGTAATAGAAAACATTAAGTAGTTTTTCTCTACTCCACTTACTACATTTCCATTGCAATCAGAATTTAAGAGTCTGCCAGTTTACAGAAGTTACATACAGACAAAAATGCAATACTGAATTTGAAGCAGGACAACTGCACCACTGAAGAAATTTTCAAAGCATTTGTTCTGAAGATGCTTCTTAAAGCAGGTATCATTCTCTGCTGTGCAAAAGACAAGTGACATTTGGAAATGAACCTACAGGATTTCTATAGAAGAAAAACCATGTCTAAATTCTTTTGATGAAAAGATACTTCTAATATCAAATTTTCTCATGTCTTGCTATTCACAAAGCTTGGCCAGTTGAAGTAGTTGGGTCAATTTTATTTTTTTATATATAGCTGGTTTCTAGAATTTTTATGATTTATGTCCAAAGTGTACATTACTTTTCCTCATTAGAAAGTACCATAGAATGTCAGGATGAAGAAATGCTCCAATAAAAAAAAGAGTTACATACAGGTTTATCCTCTTTTTTCTACAATAACATCTTTGTTAGCACTTGCAACTATTTTAAATTTGTCTTGGTATTATTATTAGAACTGGATTCCTGGAACTGCATGACAGTCTGCTGCCTCAGTCTCACTAGCTGTAAGAAGATGCTGCTGTAGGTGTAAAATTCAGACTTCTTGGAGTCGTTGATGAGGACTAATGCACAAAAATCTGTGGCATAGGAAGGCGAAAGTGGTCACCAAATCACAAATTCCAGAAGCTGCCAGTAATGCAAGTCCCAGATGGGGATTTTCTCCAGAAAACATGCTGAAATCTATGTTGAGTGGCAGCAACTACTCCGAATGGCACTTAAAGCTGCGACGATGATATACGGTGATTATTAGTCTCTACAGTAATATCAGTTACCCAGAAATAAGAGTGATGGCTATCCTTAGCTTTAAGTTCAAGAAGACCTAGTGCATTCTTTACCATTTAGTACAGCACATTCTTTTTTTTACTATAAGAAACATCCACTTATAAAACCTTCACTAACGCTATTTTTCAACTTAGGAACAAGACTGGCAATATGACCATTGGTGTTTGATGCCAGCAGGTCTGCCAATTCCGCCAGGACAAAACAAAATTCTCCAGTGGATGTTTTCTGCCCCTTAACACTCTCCAGACCTGGAGTGCTGTGCAGAGGCAAGACAAATAACAGGTTCTTCCGTGTTACTTTGCTCATGCTCTCCATCAAGAGTACGTAACTTAAGAGGGAGAGGGTTATTTCAGGTATAAACTCTGGTGGCTCAGCTTGGCCAGCAAGCTTTCAGCCATAGTACTTAAACATCAGTATTGTTTGTGGAGGACTGTTCCTACAGAAAAAAACCCATACAAACACATTCATACAGAATGCAGAGAGGGAAATTTTGCACTACAGGCAGAAGCTGAATTCTCCAGTTATCATAAAGTTATGAGGGAGGAGGGATTCTGGGTTATAAATGCTGCTGCACTGAGCACCGTGGAGCACAGCACTGACTAATTTCTAGGTAAAGCATCAAACAAATCAGCTGCATGCTATTTTCAGCCTCCAAGACATAGAAAGTCCTTCAGCAGCATCGACACGATCAGTCCCAAACAGCCAGTGTCGTTTAGGACCCAGATAAATCCTACAGAAATACTTAAAAAAAGATACTTTTAAAAGATAAACATTTTGGGGGTTTAAATTCATCAGCGTCCTCAAATAATGATGCACAAAATTGAGAGAACTGGACTCCAACTCTTCTGCAACTCTGTTGACTGAAACCGAGTGGGAAATACTTTTCTATGAGATTAGCATGAACACAGTGGGGGAAAGCCATCCCAGCAGGGCTAATCTCACCTCAGGCTCTTGATTTGTGCACTGACACACACATTTGTGACCCTCTGGCCTGCAAACATCGCGTTGCCTCTGTGGGAACCTGGCCAAGTCATTCACCAGCTCTGCACTACTGCCGGCGTAACAGGGGAAGGAAGGGGCAGACAAGCAAATCCCATAAAAAAAAAAAATGAGTCAGACACAGTCTCTATCAAATCACTCAGAATAACAAGTGAATAACAGGGATTATGAAAGTACAGACACTGCTGCATGAGGCCATTCATACGAGTTGTGCTCCCCAGTGACGCAAGAAGCAAATGAACCAAGGACTATTGACAACGTGCAACTCCTATCTCACTGCCTGCAATACAATTTAGAGAATGCTTCCAGAGATAGGCTGAGCCAGAGATAAAAAGTGACATGAGACAGCTAGGAAAGAAAGAGAAACAGACTGAACTGATTTGGTTTTCTGCACTTTCATCCCCCCCAGAGAAATGGAAACAAATTGATTGCTAAAGGCTTATCAAATGCGGCTCATTCTTCTAGTGGTACTGCTTATTTCCTCGGAGGAGCAGAGAAGTTTGCTGCATGACTAAGACCATCTGGAAGTGCAGTTCCTTATTGTCACACATGTATCACACGTCACTACGGAGCATCTTTCTCCACTGGCCAGACATGGGCTGGCACAAGCATCAGCTGAAACTCAGGCCAGTACTTTGCACAGACCCCAAGACAACCAAACAAGCCTGAATTGCTCTTACTTCTCCAGCAGCCAAACGGGATGAAGTCTTAGGCTCTGTCACCAGGATTTAGAGGCTGTTTGACACCCCAGAACATCATTCAGTCTCTCTATCAGAAGAACACTAACACTTAAAATGCCCAAGGCTTTTGCAGCACTTTTTGATCTGCAGATCCAGAAGCTTGCCGAGCAAGTGTCCAAATCTTACCTCCATTTTTAGAGATGGGATAAAAGAGTGTTAACACACACAGAGGAACATTTCAGTGACAGTTAAAATCTCCTGCACATGGGACATACAAGTAAAATGGTCAGGCACTGGTCATATCAAAGGAGTAAAGTCACGCCAAACGCTCAGGATTTCAATACACATCAGCTGTCGGTCCACTTGCCTTGCACGTCTCATGTCTGAGTGACAAGGTAGAGAACAAATGATAAATAGCTCAGATTAAAAGATGACCCAGAGCAGAGGGGCAATGTCACCACCCTCCAACACAGAGCAGAACAAGCCCTGTGAAGCAGCAGCATAGTATGTCACTGGCACACATAAAAAATCTGGCATCTGCTTTGCCTCTGGATAGAAACCTCTTCAGAAATGGATGGTGCTGTTTCCACCGACCTCAATTTTCCATCAGAGGTCAGGGAGGGGTTTAAGTGAAGACATTCTCCCTGCTCACTTTGCACAAACTGCTGTGTGGGACAACTCCATTTAGAATTTTCAAATGCAAGAATTCCAATAAATTACATGCTACACTGGTAAAATACTGGTAGATTTAGTATTTTCTAGTATGAGACAATACTAAATGAATGCTGTAACTCCAGATAACAGAAAGGAAACCTCAGGTCCAACAGACTGTTTACCAAAATGTTCTTCTCATCTGGCTTCATACATTTTGACTGAGATTCTTTTTCATAACATGTTTGCGATTAATTTGTTATTTCACAAGTCAAAACAGAGGATGGATCAGTTTTCCAAGCTACTCTTTCCCAAAGGAGATGCTACTTTTCATTAAGAAATGATGACAGCCAAAGTAGGGCAAAAGCTATAGCAGCATGATAACTAAAAAGGCAACAAGTATGCCATGCTCATTAGGAGTATTATCGTAAGAGAATTAAAAATAACTCTATCGCTGGCCTAACAACAGAATCACATTTGCTTATAAACTGCAAATCTCAGTGTCCATCCCTGATGTGATATTTAAAAAAGCAACACTCTTCCCTCCCCAACCCCATCCAGCAGGTCTTACAGACTGACTCAGCAGATGGAGTTTCTTGACCCTGCCCTCTCTTTTAATTGGGGCTAATTAAACCAACAATGACACTACTTCTTCCCTCCTACGTGAATTACATGAGAGGTTAAGGAATACTGTGATACAGAGGCCACACAAATACCTGAAACAGAATCTGTATTCATTCCCACTTCTCTTTAAAAATCTTCTTACTGTGATTTGCTTTTGTGGCTAATATGATTAAAAGCACAAAAACCTCAGCCGCAGCTCTCCTAAAAACCACTTGGTTTGCTACACAGTTTGCCTGAGCTCCATCTTACTGCTCCCGTAACTCTCCCAGTCTGGTTGAGATACTAAGCTACCATAACTCTGTGGATCAAGTAGGATCATTAGCTCTGCAATTTCTGAAGAGCAATAAATCCTGGAAACCAGCAGAAACACTTCTACTGGCACCCATGCGGGTTTTAAAGTCCATCAAGATGTTACAAATTTTCCCACACTGGATCTGTTCAGGAGTTACAAATGGGCCTCCTGGACGCAAAAATGCTACGTGGCAAGTCAGGATTTCTTCCAAATTACCATGGAATTATCACATTCACGGAACATCCCATGGATCTGTTTAAGAGCACTTCAAAACTTCACCCGACGCAAGCGCCTTGGAAGGTTCCCGATGAGAAAGTGCAGGACAAGCTATAAGCTCTGTTTGCTTCACGTCTCCTTCATTCCTCACGTTTAATCACTTCTGTGTCTCTTCAGAAAGATTTATTCTTGGGCATATTTAAATGGTATTAACCTATGCTTCCAGAAAGCAAATGTGCTCGTAAAATTTTTTGAGAGGACAAAATCACTTTTGTCACTTACCAACTCTTCCTTCTCTGAATTACACTGCAGAGTTCATTGGCCCCTGCAAGCATCCAAGAGAATCGTCTGTTGCTGCATATACTGATTTCAGAAATGTAGGAACAACCTTTAAATAAGCTTTCCTTTGGACAAATTCTATTTTATTAATTGGGAATTAATAAGTTTTTTCTCTACCAGGCTTCTAGAATGGTCATCTTATACTTCAACTTGATCAGGACAGGTTTTTTAAGTAATGCTTTTCCAAATGCAAAAAATATTTTTCAGGTATTGAAAGAATAATTTGTCATTACTATTAAGTGCTTCAGGTTTTTTCTGTTTGTTCATTATTTTCTTACTGAATCTTTCTTCTTCTACCACTTCTGATGCCCTATTTCTACCACATTACTCCTAGGCTACCAGAGAAGCAAGAAAGCAAAGAATTAAAATAAAATTGTTCACAAAGGGCAAATGCCTTTCCAAATCTCCCTGTGTTCTGAAGGTTCTCTTTGTGGTCCAGTTTCCTGAAGTTCAGTTATTGCTTTAAAAGCACAACTGTGATTTCCTCTTCATGAAAAGTATACATCACTATGTTGTTTTCACAAATGTGTTTTGGGGGTAGCTGAAGTAATAACATTTCCTACTGTAGCCTCTCAGGTTTCTTTCAACTTTGCAGTCAAAGATCTCTGTTTAACCTTTCCAAACATTTTTCTCTTTTTTTTTCTTTCCAAAAAACCACCTTTGAGCAGGAGGTGAGTATACCATAAGCCATGATCAAACATTGTCACAACAAATTCATTGCTTTTTTCCCAAGGAAACAAAAGCCTTTCCAGTAGTCACTAACTCCTTCAGAGACTTAAAGCATTCGGCTGGCATGCGTGCCGTTGCTTGCTCTCAACGGGCTTCCAAGAAGATTAATGGGCGATAGTTCCCTTTGAAATTCAAACCTGGGTGCAAAATTAACAGACTCTGTTTAGCAGGCTGTTATCAGCTCAAGCGAGTCACTTCCTAATACTTCTCATGTTTAATTTTAACTGTGATTTTTATCTAGCTGGGTTCTTTAATTAAAAAAACCTAAAGCTGAACATCCACAAATCTCTGTAATTGGAAAGAGAGAGAATTTCTCCTTGAACAGAACTGCTAATGCTTTACATACTTTTCATGGTCAGAGGATACTAATTATTATCAGTCTTGAATTTTTCCAGTACCATATTTTGCCCAGATTTCTTTTTACTGTGCTTTAGTGACTGAATGAATTTTGCATTTTTGTTGCAAGGGATCCTTATTTTTCTTCATATTTGAACAGTGAGGACAAGCAATTATATGGTGCTTATTTCCTGTGCAGAAGCCTTGTAGAGCAACAGACTCCCGAGGTGCACTTGTGATAAAATCATTAATTCTTACAGAATTAGTTTTTTTTGGTGTCCAAAGGCAATTAGGAGCTCATTGTTATTTCCAGTTCACTCCAAAACTGCCTAGACACCACAAATAAATAAAAAAAAATCAGAATTCCCTCAATTTACCCAAGGAAAGCTCTTTAGAGACTGACTGGAAACATAGCGCCTAAAAATATTCAAGCCTGGTTATTCCACCAAAGCGAAGCAAATGTCAGCAGGGTGACTGCAGAATGAAAATCCATTTTTGTGTCATTCTTTTACATATTTTTACCTTTTCATCTCCCTAGTCACCTGTTGCAGCCGGAATCCAGCCCTCACCAGGTGCTTTGATGGTTCCATGGATGGTGACAGCGTAAAATGCACATCAGATACACCAATGAATTTCTGGCTGTCATCAACCTCATCCCAACAGTAACTAACGAAGCAACTGAAATGCTTTTTTGTCTCTTTGTTTATGATTAACTCTTCTTATGTTGTGAAACAGCTTATTGCCTACATCAAGGCATTATTGAAATGGGTTTGTGACTAATCACTAAGTGATATTCCACCTCAGCTCTGTGCAGGAGGGACCTTTGTGTTCTGTGTCACCCATAAACTTAACTGGAGCAACGCAAGAAAGCTAATTGTGTTCTTGGCATTGTTCTTCTGGGACCGCTGGGAAAATTCTCCATTCCTTCAGATTTATTGTCCAGCTCTTATAAATTAAATTAACAGGGTTTCTTCATGTCAACTTGAGAAATGGCTACAATACTTGAAGTGAGATTTCATATCTACCCAGCTGGCTGGATTGTTCTCCTACATTTTACACCATCAGAATGACCGCTCCTCCATGTCCTTTTCTCATTCATGTTATATATATTTTCATATTATATAAAGAGGTAAAAGTAGGGATGAATTGTATTTTGCCACATGAACACATATGAATAGTCTGCTGTTTGAATGAACAATGAGCACGTAATATATATTTTAAAAGTTTCTTGTGTTTTTTTTAACTTGTTTGTATATAGTGAAGAGACATACTGAAGAATCTCATTAAAAGCAGATTAGAAAATGCTCTTTTAAGTTTGCCATCATATAAACAATTTGTCCTTCACAAGAATTCACCAGTTTACAAAGATGGGATATGGCCCTCTGATTTTACCTATCAAGGCTTTTAGTTGTTCAGGGCTTTCCTGAATGGAGAGCATAAGAACACGCCAAAATATTTCTAATATTTCTTTCCTGGATAACAGCAAAGTGTTCAAGTGTTGCTTTCAATTCAGTATCTTTAAAAAAGCACCTCTGACATTTGCTATTTTACCAGTGTCAAGTATTTTTTGTACATCAGTAACTATCTTTGAAATAAAATTGCAGGATGGGGTAACTTTGTGTAAATTTTAAGATTCACAAGATTCAGATTAATTTAAGGCTCCCCAAAGGAGAAGGCTCAGCAAGGGAGGCTTTATAATGGGAACAGAGGCCAGGCCACGGAACTGAATGCAAAGGACCAGCTCCTAGAAGTCACTCCATGAGAGGGGAAGAAAGGAGAGGGTGGAAAGAAGTGCTCAGCACACATCAGACCTGAGCCCCAAAGACATCTGCTCATACCCTGCACCATCCAGAACTTTCCAAGGCATTTCCAGGGTCAATCCATACTTACAACTTACCAGCTCGTGAATCTGGTCCCTTTGTATTCCATATTATTCTGCTTTATCTTTGCTCTTTTGTTTTTTCCTGCATCTAACATTCCCCCTGATGACCCAGACGTTCAGAAAGGATGCCAATGCATGCAATTAGAACATTTGAAATCTGGTGTGGGTGTTACCCCTGCAGCCGCAGAGCTGCTTGTAAAAGTGTAAAAAGAAGGAAAAAAAAGACAACATTTTCAGATGTACTTTCTGTTACAACCTTGTATTTAGTCTCTTGTTTGAGAGACAGAATACCCAACCATGTGGAGCCACAAAAGTCAGAGCAATCTCTCTCTGGTAGGCGTGCTAAGTATTATTTTACTAAAAACTTGTGGAGGAGGGTGAGGCAGAAGTCCCAAGCTGGTGGGTTGTTCCAGACTCCCGTAACCTTGCAGCCAAAAACTCAAATGGGTGAACAAAAAGCCCATTCAATAAGCCTCTCCATGGCTAACCTGGGCATCCAAAGACAGGGCTGGTTTCTTGGGGTCTCTCCCTTGTTGCTGTGCTCTCCAGCAGCTCACGTGTATTTTCGCATTACAAAGGCTTTCCCTCCTAATGGCAGAGGCATTAGCAGGGATGGGAGAAATTTCTCATTAGCCTCCTGGCAAAGGACGGAGTTGGGTCAGAACTGTTTCCCAAACTGAGTATCAAGGGAAAATGGTCCACAGAATTTTTTTTTTTATTATAAAAATTGAGATCCCAGGGGTAGGATCTCTTTAGTACCAAGAGATCTTTGCAGCTACCTTTTCTACAGACAGCCAGAGCTAGACTGTTTGCTGCCTCCGGAATTACAAATAACTACCAGATATCCACACAGCCCTATTTCTTATGAACGGTGCAGAGGGAGGCTGATGGGCACAGACGTTAGATCACCTCCAGAGCACGGGCAGCAGTGATGGGGTCAACTCAGCAGCAACCCCAAGCTCAAGGTCCAGTCTCTAACAGCATGTCCTGGGGTCAGTTTTAATTCATTACGCTTGCAAGAGAGACATTACATCCTTTAAAACTCTGTTTATAGAAGAACAAGAATATGCATTGCAGTGACCCAAACCAGTTGGTTACCTGAATATGCCTAACTTCTCTTTTCTGCTGCGCATCCTACAAAAAAAGATAAATTTCCAAGATTTTGAAGCAGGTGCAGCCGGTGAGGCAGAACACGGAAGACAGAATTATCTTCCCATTACCTATGTTGAAGTAAATGCAGGTTGATAACACTTCAGAAGTTGTGATTCCCCCCATATCAGTGGGATAACACATCACCGCTCTGTCGTCACAACACAGATGCTGTGATGCATCTGGTAAGGCTTCACGTTGAGGCTTGTACACCTTGTGTTATGACTGCAGCAGTAGAAAACAGTGTTTAATGCTAATGTTGCTTTCCTGGAATACATCTCTAGAAGCACTACAGAACCTTTGTCAAAATACTGTCAAGACAAAAAAAACATATATGCAGTGCTGAAGGAAACATGTCCTACCTTGGTTATGGAGAACACTATGGATTATCAAAGCAGATCGTTAAATCAGTCGGTAGTTTACTTTGTATCAGTGAGCTCTCAGCATCTCCCTCTGTCCAGGAAAACCACTGCTGTGGTTGTGGCCACTTCCCTATGCAGCCACGCAGCACTGCATTGCTTGGGATTTCAGCAGCGCCAGTAAACACTGAGTAAACATTTGTATTCACTCACAGATCTGACGAGTAAAGCTATTTTATTCATGTAAGCCTCTCCAGCGCCAAGTTTCTTTTTTTAAAGTCTGCACTTTGGGACTAAGCTATTTCAAAGCATCTTTTAAAGTAATTATATACATGAAGATAAATCAAAACATTTTTAGGAAAAAGAAAGCTCCCCCTAGCTAATCCAGATAAAGATTGTGCAGAGATAAATTTGTCACAAGTTCAAAAACCTGAAACTTAAAATTTTGGTCATGTTCGCTGCATCTCAGCATCCAATATTGAAAGGTGCTCCCGATCCTATGTTTAAATCACACACTAATGTTATGAACTGCAAGAACTGCACTGCAAGGACAGCGACGCACAACACAAGAAATGAACCCACCTCACTGTAGCATCATGCATGACAGATATATGGTATCCTCATTGCAAATGGCAAGAAAATAAATCAATAAGCAGATTTACCTGGAGCAGTTACTGCGCTCTATTCCTGCTCTGTTTCATCCTCCTTTGAGGATAAACACTCTCAAAGTACATTCCCCACTTGGTACTAATATCTGATTCACGACGTGCACATTCTTCGTGATTTAAGCACAGAACCGCAAGGTTTTCAGAGGGGAGATGGGGGGAGCAGGATTTCCTCCCATCCCCAGCTCTCAAAACCAAACTCTTAGGCTGCAGGTGTACAGAAGGTTTCTGCTGGAGGGAAAGGCGCAGTGAACGCAGCTCCTCTCAGCAGCGCTTCTCTCCCCAGCAAACGCAGCTCGCTCACAGTGGAACAGCCTGCAGTGGAATAACAAGAGAATTTCTCAAGTGCTAGTGTAAGTGAAGGAGGGGGTGTGAGGGAAAGCAAGGAAGAAAAACGCTCGGGAAGCTGCTTCTCTCTCCAGCTCAAGCAGGCTGTACATCCCCCTTTCGCCGGGGTCTTGTAAGGATAGGGCACGCTGAAGATTTTAAGGCTGAAGATTTTAAGATAGCATGCGAGATCTAACACAGACAGCTGACTAAAATAGCCAAGGTTAGGGAATGCAAAACGTTAAGTTTCCAATGGCAACATCAAGACCTCCCTGTTGTAGCTCCTGTAACATGATGTACGTTTTGAGACGAATGGCGATATTGTGTGAGATAGCATCTCTGGCCTGAAATCTGGCTGCAAAATCACGTCTTGCTCTGCTACCCCTTCTCAAGACCCATTTGCCACTTCTTAAATTCTGCTTCAATCTACAGATGTCACTCTCCCCACTGTATTTTTTAATATTTTCTCTCCTCTGATGGCGAACAAACAACCAACATGCTAACCCTTGCAGATGCTCAGACAGCTCTGTCTACAGCCCATGCCAGGCAGTAATTCAAATGACCACACAGATTAAAAACTATTTTGCATGTACAAGCTGCCAGCAAGTCCAAACAGCACATGTGCTAGAAAGACAGATAAAAATTGGATTTTTTAATAGTATTCACAACAATAGTAACGACTACACTCTGTAATCCAGTAATAATAGCTCAAAGAAGTTTCTCTCGGGGAGAATTTTCATCCCTGTGTGGTTTACATATGCTAATTGCTATGCAAATTAAGAACCCACTGACACATCCTATTATAATGCTTGCCCATTTTGTACATGTACTTGGTGAAATCATCATAGTCACATTATGCTTTGGAAGAACACGTCCCAGCCTGTATTGTCACTACGACAAGAGATGAAATACGGATCCATCACAGGAGTGTATCCTCCACTCTGGAAGGTGGGTGTTCACTATCACTAAAATGGCACGGACAGTGGGTGGCAGCAGGTTATCATTCTTTTCCTACATTATATAATTAGCACTGTCAATCCCAGCCTTTTAAAACCTCAAGAGTTTAAGAAATAGAACAAACTGATGTATTTTTCTTTATTGCTTCAATATTCCAGCCTTTAAGATTCCTATTTTCTGTTCTGAAGAGCTGAGCATCATAACTATTTTTAAAAGGGAAGCCTGAGCTTGCCATCTCTGTGGAAACTGAAGCTTTAATGGAAATCATGACAAGATCCACCATAAAATCACGACTGCCAGCAACTTCACATTGCATGCGGAGAAAACCCTTAAAAATGTCGTGTTTGTAACTAAACACAAACCACTGGCAGCTTACAAGGAAGGAACAGCAAGTAACACAAGCTAGACTGTGGTACGACAGATCCCATCTGGGATGGGATGAGATGGGGAAGGGGAAGAGGCTGATGTTTGGTGAGGGCAGAGAGACACAAACACCAGCCCAACAGGCTCTCATACTGCACTGAGTGCTCTGGTGAGAGCCAGATGAGAAACATAAATGCAACAGCTGAAAAACTTTAGAAAGAGCAGTGCTCCCCTCAAGGCAGAAAGCAGAGACCTCAGGATTGGGAAGATCACAAGCTCATGGCGTTTATGTGGCCACTTACCTTTCTAACAGGTAGTTAACAGTGTGTATCCTGTTTGTTCTTACACGCAAACCTAGTATGTGACTCGAATCAGCCCTGAATGAGGACAATACTGACTATTCCCTCTCTTACCTCACACAGATACAGTTCTCCAAAGTGCAAAAGGGCTTTGGCTGTTTCAGACTCCAAATGGCAATGTAGGTGGACTAGCCAAGGATACAGAGACCCAACTATCATAGGACATGTTGGGTTGGAAGGGATCTTTAGAGGTCATCCTGCAGTGAGCAGGAACATCTTTAAATATTCCAGAACCTTTAACTACTCCAAAAGTTGCTCCATGGCTGCAGACTGGAGCACGAGCTTACCTGGCAAATAGGCAGGGCTGGCTACTTGGCTGAGCACATCTCACTCCTGGTCCACTCACACCGGCATGTCACGTCACAGTCCTGTGCACGTCCTGATCTACGCTCTGGAGATATGATGGGTCTGACACATCAAAAAGACTCAAGCCTCACTTTTAGACCTCCCCTGTTGTACATTATTAACACAAGCGCCAGGAACGTCCACCCCTTTGAGAAGGGTAGGCTCCTCAGAGTTGTAACATCAGAGATAAGCGGTAAAACTGATGCGAATCACTATTGTTTCCCGGGCTGGGAACCCAAGGCTTCCAACCCCAAGGCTTCCAACAAAACCCAGGGAACTGTACAAACAAGAGGCATTCCTTGCCTGAGGGAGCTAATCGTCTAAATGGAAAAGACAGGCAGAGAATTGGAGAGGAAGCAGAAGCACAGAGGGGTGAAAGCAATTTGCCCAAGGCTGCAGAGCCAGTCTCAAGCATACCAAAAATAGAGGCTGACCCCCTTGACTGTCAGTCCATTGTTCTCTCCACTAGACTGAATCTCCCGTGGTGGATGTGACATTAAATTGGTATTTCTGCTTTGCTGCCGTCATTTTTAAAAATAAAGCACGACGGCAGCGTTTCTATACTGACCTGCCCTAATCAAGGCCACGCAAGCACTTTGAGAAACAACATCATGAAACTTTTGCAAAGAGAAAAAAGCAAGGCCCCCCTCAGACACGGGGTCTGGAGAGCACGTGTAGTCAACCAGCTACTTCTCTGCCATTAAAGAAAAGTTTTGAAGGGTCTCAACATCAATGCCTTTAGGAATTGAGGAAGGATTTGGCCCTGCAGAACAAAGAGAAACATTCATAGAGCACACCTTCTGACCTTGACTAAATGCCTGATCCCCACTATGTGAATGGAAATGAGGAAGAAAAAAAATAAAACAGTGACATTTTCCAGCACCTGCTGCTGCTTTAATGCTGTTTCAGCAAATGAAACTGCATTGCAAAACCTGGCAGAATCACAACATAAAATAATATGTCTTCAAGGCAATATGACACAACCTCATATAGCAGCCCTCTCGCTGAAACCTTAGGGAAGAATAAACATGCCTCGTAATGCAATTATGTTAGCGGCACAAAAAGGAGGTACAATGATCAGAAAAGGATTTGTTAGCATCACCTACGGAAGTACACAGTAAGAAGTGAAAGTACTAATCAGTGGCATGAAGTGTGTTCCTATTAGGGTAGATAATTACATGGTTGTAAAGAGGTCAGCAGCTAAGGTCTGAAGTACTCTGTCTTATAATTTACCATCACTTTTAAGATTACCTGGCATATCTCCACCTGTTCTTCATTACTTTGATAAACTTGAACTCCTTTCAATTGTGTTGTGCTGGGGATTTGCCTTTCATTAAATGTTTTGAAAAAAATACTGAAGTTGTTCTACAATTTCTAAGGATGGGGCTAAAAAAAACATTCGAAAACATTTATCTTGTGATTTTTTTCTTTGAGATGCTTGAATGCGGTGAAGGACAACTTCTGAAACAGACAAGGGAAGTTTGTGCATCTCTGAAAACACACAAAAGTTCACAAAAGTGGGCAACTTTGAGAAATCATAGTGAAGCTTAATAGAGACTTGGTGGAGCAGCGTGACTTTGGTAGACCCCTGTGCAGAAAGGTAAGTTCTGCCTCCAGGGCAAGTTCTGGCTCTTGAACCACATAATTTTTTTTTTTCTTCTGAAACAAATGAAGTAAGTGTTTCAAGTCTCTGGATACTCCTTTTTTTTCACTCCCAGAACAGGATCACAATCAAGCAGATGTGCTGTGGTCAAACCAGTAAGAAATCACAGACGGAACAAAATTTATGATGCCTGTGTCTGAGTTATCCCTTCAGAGTCATCTTCATCATTGCAAACCCTACATTTCATGTGCTCAACATGGCAGCTAAATGCTCATTAAATATCTTTGCTTGTCACTGAGGTACTTTGAGGACTGGGTTGTATTTAACCAATCCCAGGGATCTTTTTGCAGCCCTCCAGCTTCTATGGAATGTAAAAAATATTTTTAAGAAACTGAAAAGCAAAAGGGACAACTAGATCACTGTTGATGCAAAGAATAAATCTACTGTATTAGCTGATGAAATACCATGTCAATAACAATATCGAAGACCAGTATGACTGACCTGAAGCTCATCTTTACTCAATAATAAACAGCTCTCACATTTCACGGTAAAGGGAAAACAGGCAAGTGAAATGTTACCATGGAAATGTTCAACACCAAAGACAAATGGAAGGTCTCTAGGAAAATGGTCCCAGTTTTAAATAGCAGGTATCCAGTGTAAGCACAAAAGCATAAAGCAAGCAATCACTCTGGAGAACACATAACATTTTTCTTTGCATACGGTTACTTGTTTGCTCATTTGCCTTTAATTTTGTCAGTACCCAGACTGCTATTTGCAACCTGGAATTCTTCATATTTTTACTGGGAAATGAACTGCCAAAATTGTCTCCAAAAATGGTAGGATTTTTTATCCCTGTTATAATTCCACCACTTGGCTTTAATTTTTTTAAGCCTATTTCAATCTAGTGTTTCAATCTAGTTGAGAGTCTGTAACAGCAACGTTCGGTAAAAAAATAAATTAAAGATCAAAATATCTCTAAATTTGTGCCAGCTATCCCAAACCCAGCAAAGCTAACATTTCAACTTACATTTCAAAGTGATGCAGCTACATCAAGGTATATAACCATAAAGCAGAATTACTTGAACAACTAAAATAGCAACAGTCATAGCCTGTAGCTCTCCAAGGTTCGCAATCCCAGGTTAGATGTGAAAGACTTTTCAAGAATGTATTTCATTCCTACTCATCTTGTACTGCAAATACGACAAAAACTGTGGTCCATTTGGGAATGCAACACAAATACACCAATACCAAACCCAACAGGGACAGTCTGGAGCCACTGTCTTCTCCAGAAAGGGCTTAAGTTTCGCCCCTTCAAGAGATGAGAGTTTCTGACATTTTAATTTCCTGCTAAGAAAGAAACTTCAATTACAGGGAATGGCAGAAAAAACACAACCTAAGAGCAAATTCTCCAAATCTACCAAGAGGTTTTGGTGATTTAGTGAAATGGAAAGCCTGAACAGCCTGCCCTTTTCTGTCATTATGCTGTATTATGGGCAGAAATTATTTTGAAATTAGATCAAATTCAAATTAATCAAAATACACTTAAACAATTTTCAGAGTATTTTCTTCAACTCTCTCTCTCTATATGTTAATCCTAGCAGTAATATGAAGCATCTCTCTTGTGAAACATCCCTCTTGTGAAGCACTGTTTCAAATATTAAATTCATTTTAATTTCAGTTATGGATGCACAAACAAATTGGCATAATAACATCAAGTAACATTTCACAGACGATGTTAGTGAATATTTATTTAGATAAACTAAACCAGGACCGTGTGATCCCATCGGACATAATGCACGCTAACTCTGAAAGGCAGATTTGGTTTCAGTGTGGTTTTTCCTCCCTCTGCCAGCACCACTGTGGATTTTTAAATATTCCAAATTAGCATTTCTCATGTCCTCCTTGTAATGATGCCAAACAGAAAAGCCATTTAGACACAGCGCTTTTACACACAACTAAATCCTTGGCATCAAAGGAAACACAGAACCTGAAATGACTTCTTGCAGAGGCTTTGTCTAAACCAGTTAAAAGGCCGGAAGTATTTTGTGGTCTTTCAATGTAAACTTAGGAGAACAGGAGTAAGTGGAGGGAAGTAACCAAAAATGGTGATAATGTCGTAGTAATAGAAGGCTAGGCAACTCTACCTCATGGGAGGAGCTCATTGCCTCTATAAAAAAAATGGTACTTTTTTCTATTGCAAATCTACAGAGATTAACTTAGCAATTTGTTTAAAAAAAAAAAAAGAAAAAAATGGGACAGTACAGCTCCCTGTCATAGGAAAAAGCAAAGCTCACTTAAATCTTGATGTTAGCTTGAATTAATTTATTTTAGAACCCTGGCAATATCCCATGACACTGCAGGGGTTTTTTTTAATTATTAGGCATAAAAACAGCAGTCGTAATAAATCCCAACAGTAAGGAAAACAGTGGAATCATTTTACTTTCTGCAGACTCTCAGAGGCAGTAACTGCTCCATTTATTCCACGGGTAGCATTCAGAGCGGAGATGAAATCTCCAAGAAGCATCTGGAGACAATTATTCAGCAAGAATTAAAAGCACAACAGACCTGTGAGGTTTCTGAAAGGAGGAACTGAACTGGGAATGGCTCTTTGCCAGCAAGATCTGCTCTGCGGGTCTCAGTACCACAGAACATTTTCCTCCATCTAGGAAGATGGTACACTAACAAAAGCTAGTCATTTAAAATGAGGATCGGGGAGGATTTTCCATATATATGTATGTATGTATGTATGTCAAATAGGGAAAAAAGCCAAGCAGCCAATATGTCGCTGTTCTGACAGGATTAGGAGAAGCAATAAAGCTATTTAGCACCTGGTTCCCTGTCCCAACTCTCTTCAGATTTGCCAGAATCTTTGCTACCACAGGGAAAAGACATTTCTAGCTAGAGGAAATGTTCACAAAAGCATAGCTTGGCTTAAGAGAAATTTCCCACTACCAAGGAAATTCCAACTAATACAGAGTCCCGGTTAAAAGCATTCTCTGAAGACACTAACTCTTTCTGACCAGATACAGAATCCCACTTCTCACTTATATTAATCTTATTCCTGCCCCTGGTTCCCCAGATGCATCATCTTTGTAAACTTCATCTGCTCCTTCCCAGAAAAAGGATGGGAGCTGCTACTGCTCTTTGCATCAGTACACCCAGCACAGATTCCAGGAAGAGGATTTGCTATGATTGAAGAAACCCCATCACAATGGACCAGGTTACTTGTGAAAAACATTAGAGTTTTTAGAGTTCGTTGTATCAGCTGTCCGATTTCAACCCAATCAGCTAGCCTCAGACACAAATCTTAACTGGTCTGTTAATTAGGATGTAAGATAATCCCCATCTAGGTGATAACGAAGGAAAGCAGCATTTCTAGGGTTTTTTTTTGTCTCGTTATTAAAATTATTTAAACCATGAAATCCAGAATATAAGACAGCTCCTACAGAGGAGGTGTTTCCTCTCACTAAATGCCAGGCTTTATTTTTGTTTTCGGTTTGTTGTGGGTTTTGTGGTTTTTTTTTCTGATCAAGATTTCCATCTGCTCTGTTATCAGCTCAAGAGAATTTGCCAGAGCGCTCTCTCCTCAGATTTCACTTGACAATCATTTAGTGAGGGAAGGATGCTCTTCCTACAGGTGTCTCTCAGGTTCAGCTGATCACAGAAAAAACACACCACTGCAGGAACAGCAGTAACGGTTAACTTTTAAAAGTCTGTATTCATAGGCTGGTGATATTCTACTCTGATAGATGAGACGAGACTCTAGACTGATCCTCACAAAGAATTTGGAAGGAGAAAAGCTTTAAAATGTCTCACCTAGTTAACTGGATGACGTATTTCTTGTTCTTTATTAAGACACAGCAAGATTATCAGAGCCTGGAGCCTTCCAAAACCCTGATTTCCCATATGGAGCCTGTCACATCCATGGTTTTTATTGAGACACTCCAGATTTGCTCTAGCCCAAGTAAAAACAATAAATAATATTAAAAAATTATACAAAGTTCACATGAACACATTTTATCCAGGTAGGCATTACGTGTCTCTCTCCTACCAGAGTAAAAAAAAAAAGGGAAAGGCAGGGTGACCTTCTCAAGACCGGACGGTGAGCAGGTTCTGAGAGGGAAGCAGTATCCAGGTCTGCCTCCTGTTTCCTCACCTGATGAATTGTTACCCACAGAGTAATAAATAAAATTTACTCCCTCCATGTACAAGCACTTTTATATATATATCCACATATCTATATATATATTTGTTATATAAGACCTGGAGAGACATGAAGGAAATACTTTTGTCCTCTGTAGCAGTATCCATGTATTAATTTTCTACCTTTAAATATATGCTAAAGCTATACTTTGATTTGAATTTCTTCTACCCTTCATAAGCCATCCAAAGACATTGGAAATGCACAGAATCAGCATTAGCAATCATCCAGGAAAATGGAAGCGTCTAAACAATTTTGGAAAGCCACAGCGATGCCTTTGTAACCTAAATGGAAAGCGTGCAAATATCAGACAGCTCACAAGACTCAGCACAATTCAGAGGCCATTGCCTGGCTTTGTCAAAGAGATTGCACACATCCACTTTCTAATTTAAAAAAAATGAATTCTGACAACTTAACTCTTCTCAATTTACATAATGCTGGGACGTTTAAATGTGCCTTTTAAAAACCAGAGCAGTACCTTTGAACTGAGAGAAGTGGAATCTTTATGTAATAACAGTTAACAAAGCCCGTCCAGGGCATGCAAAGTTTAACACAGCCAGCCTTACACAGGGATGATCTAAAAGCAAGCTGGGACCAAAATACCAACTTTCAGAATTTTGAGGCAATAATTTCCTCACGTGACTCTCTAATACCAGTATCTGGTGCAGCTGCAGGATGGACGCTGCCAAACTCTGGCGCAAGCCTTCGGGAGTTGACATACATGCTCATTTAACACAGCGCTCGGTATCCCTTTGAAAATCAGCAGATTTAAATAAAGCACTCGAAAGAGCCTGCAGGGCTGGAGCCCTGGCTGTCTCAGATCGAAGAGGATTTCTGTTGTGGAACTCCTTCCTGAACTTTTTTCGCATCCAGATCACTCTTGATGCTGTCGCTGAACCTATTCCACACGAACTACCTGAGAAGTTTATTTTATTAATCCTACTGTCAAAAGTGAGCCTTCACTAAAAATAGGGATCATGAAAGTGACATGACTACAGCAAGCATGGTTTTGAATTTTTCTCTGCATTTTTCTCGGGCTCTTCTTTGCAAGGAAAATCCATGGAAAATAATAAAAAAAAAACCTGGAGAGTTCAACTTTTAGATATTTACAGTCACTTAAATTGCACAGAAGGTATGGCCAGGGGAAGGCTTGGCGCTCAAACTGCTGCCCACAACCCCCTCGTGGGAGGATTTAGGAAAGGAAGTGCCAGATTCTCCTTCGAGGTGCCCAGGGATCGATCAAAAGCTGTGGATGCAAGTGAGGACATGGGAAATCCTTCTTAGAGACTTAGAAACTCTTTTTCACCATGAAGGCGGTCAGACACCAGGACAGGGACCACAAAAAGCTATGGGATTTGCATCCTTGAAGACCTTCAAAACCTGCCTTTTTTTTTTTTAAATCTCTCATGCAACAGGCATATTGCAAAGCCGTAGCCAGCTCGCCATGGAGCTGGAGCTCTAGTTTTGCCAGGGCTAATTATATTAAGCACTGGAATACGGTAGCTTAAAGCGTGTGTGAGGCAGGTATCTGTCAAACAATTTGCAAATTATATACTGGAAGTGTTGTTCGAGATCCTGAACGTTACCTTCCAGTGTTACTAATCCTTTATGCAGATACTTGCCGTTTAATTGCCAGTTGGGAATTACGGTGACACGTTACATGACTAATTTTTCAAACTACAATCATGCCATTCCCCCCACACTCCTCCTTTTCCTGTCAATCTCCTTTTGCTCTATTTTGTTGCTGCTTCTCCTGCCAGAAACCACCTTTTCTGGTAGCAAGTGGAAAACTCTGCAAATGGAAAACAGGGTATTTAAAGGTACAGCATAGAAGGGATTCAAGCGAATCACACTTGGCAGGTTGCAAAACCAACCCTCTCTACCCAAACTCTATATAGCACTGCTTCAAAAGTTGGTATTTTCCCAAGAATACTCAATCTCTAATTCTAATTTCCCTGACGAGAAAAACAACCTCTTATTGCCACACTATGCTGAGGAGTAACAGAGAAACATAAGTGTTTTCAGTGCAAGCGGTCCGGGTTCTATACTTGAAGAAACAGCTTCAAGGAGCAACGTTGACACAGACAGGTTCTAAAATATGAACATCAAACTCCTTTACATCCCCCCAGATGTAAAGGATCCCCTAGGATCTTTTGATCCTAGAAGCAAAACCCAAGAAGGCATTCTGACACAGGTCACGGAGCCTAAGGCTGAAATGCACCAGTTGTAAGGTGATTTTTGTAACCAGGTAGCAGAATTACTTCCAACCCCGAAGAAACCCCAAATGGCTCAGGATTTCTTAAGCATAGGAGACAGAGGCATTCCAAATGTAGTTCACAGTGGGCACTACTTCACAGTACAACACTCCACAGGTTTAGGGTTTTTTTTCCCCTCAGGACAATTTCCATGAGCATTTTTGATCAGGAGTATGCAACTGCCATCATGGACGGAGGCCTGGCTACTGGTGAATTTGCAAGATAGAGACAAGTTGTCATAAATTTCTTCCTTGCCTCTAAGAGATATCAAATCACTTTCCATCTCGCATGAGATCCCAAGTGCTTTTGACAATAGCAGCTACTTGAGATTCAGGAAACCCAAGTCCCCAAGGTTACAAATTCCTGCAAACACAGCAGCAAGACACAATTAAAACTGTGACTACTTAAGCAAGTTCTACTATCCTCTACACAGATTTCCTCTATCACACAAACATTCATTCCAGCTCTCATACTCCAGACACTATTCTACATTGACCAGCCAGGAAAAAAGAAGAATACAAAGCGAATCTGTCATCGGCAAATTGAAGACAACATGAACTGTGATCTCTCCATCACTCTCTTAACCTCACATACAACCTCCAAGTGTGACAGATGACAAAAAATAATAGCTCTTAATTAAATGAACCAACCCTTTAATTCACCATTAATTACCTCTTGGGAGCACTTTCAAATAGTTCACAACTTCTGCAATTAAGTGTTCTGGTTTCAGGCACTATGGCAAAATTTGATCTCAATTTCTGAAGCTGTTTCTAAAAAAAGAGATCCAACAACCTGAAATGAACACAGAGACAAACTAAAAGACAGCTTTAGATCACAGGCAATTTTCCCTCTACATTACCACAATATTATCTGTGGATACAAAACAAATACAACAATTGTCTATTAGCTCTGGAGCCAAAACGAATGTTTGCCTGGACAGCTATAGCAAAAGATGCAGGTGTGACGTGGGATGGGAAAGCACATGAGACATACTTCTAGCAGAAGCAACTCTGTCAGGCATTGCCATTTTGTTCATGATCCACAAGTGTAAGGTCCTATTTTGAAAGCAGAGGGGATGGGATATATGTGAAGAGTAATTAGCTCTCTAGCCAGACTCCAGAAGTCTTTATCTGGTGTAAGACTTCACAAAACCCTGGGTGCAGAAAAGATAGGCTACTACAAAAAAAGAGACAAGAACATAATACTTAATTCTGCACACAAATTTCAAAACCTTGACTTTGGCAGAAAGACAGGGCAATTGTTTTTCCCACCTACCTCTTCCCCTAAATCACAGAGGCAGGATAATGCAATATGTAAATGTAGGATCTCACAGATTCTTATTGAAGATACTAAGCAGTAAGTGCTTCACTATCTAGTTCATATAGAAAAATAAGAGCATAGAGGGACTTATTTATCAATGTGGTTAAGCTTTTTAAAAATGACATGTTAAATTCTCGCCTTTAACTTCTTTGATAACACAAGAACCTTCCAAGAGGGCACTATTCCTGATTGCACAGTGCATTAGCTAGGGGAAAGACACATTTGCTATTGCCATTCACAGCTATTGGCTACAAGTCTAAGGAGTTCCAATTTTATCATCAAGAAAAAAACCATAAAACTGTGCTGACCACAGCATTTCTACCCACATGCAATTGGGCAGCTGTTCACAGATAACCGGATAAATTTCTCAGTGGAAAAAAGCACTGAGGAGGCACAGAGGGTCTTTGATCCGTAGGAAGTGGGATGAAAATAATACAATTTGACAAAAAAAAAAAAAATCTGAATTACTTGTGGACTGTGGAAACAGTCTTTTAATACAGCTTATCATGACAGAAACAAAGGAACATACATGTATTGCGTTTGCCTGGCCAGATTTCAGTGGCAGGGAGGGCTGTAGGGGTGGTTTCTGCAAGAAGCTGCCAGAAGCTTGCCCTGAGTCCGATAAAGCCAATGCCAGCTGCCTCCAAAGACGAATGCGCTGCTGGCCAAGGCTGAGCCTATCAGTAATGATAGGAGAGGAACACCTCTGTGAAAATATATTTAAGAAATGGGGACTAAGAACTGCACCACAACAGCTGGCACAGAGATGGAGGAGTGAGAATACGTGAAGACACCAAGGTCAGCGAAGAAGGAGGGAGAAGGATGTGCTCCAGGTGCCAGAGCAGAGAGTCCCCCAGGTGATGGTAATGACCATGGTGAAGCAGGCTGTCCTTCTGCAGCCCATGGGTGGGGTGTAGATGTCCACCGTGAGGCAGAGGACCCCACATTGTGTGGGTGGATGCCTGAAGGGGGCTGTGGCCCATGGGAAACCTGCACTGGAGCAGGTTGCTGCCAGAACCTGTAGCCCGTGGAGGAGTGAATGCCCACACTGGAGCAGGTTGGCTGATGGGACCTTTGAGATGCCGCAGGGGACTCACGCTGGAGCAGTTTCCCCTGAGGGACTGCACCGCAGACTCATGAGGGGTGGGTTGCCTCTTGTGAGGTGTCTCTCGTTGGGCAGTTTGTGAGAAGACTTGCGTTGGAGAAAAGAGTGTGAAGCTTGTCTCCCATGAGAGGGACCCCACAATGGCCCAGGGGAAGAGTGAAGAGTCCTCCCCGGAGGAAGAAGAAGCAGTGGAACCAACATCGGGTGAACTGACCGTAACCCCCATTTCCTGTCTCCTGCGCCGCTCAGGGGAAGGAGGTGGATAAACTGGGATTGATATTTTGCCCAGGACGAAGGGAGGGATGGCAGGAAGGTGTTATTTTTTTAAGATCTGTTTTTATCTCTGGCTAATCTTCTCAGATTTGTTCTTTAATAAATTTAACTAATTTCTCCAAACTCAAGTTTGTTTTGCCCAGGACAGTAGATGCGGGTGATCTCCCTGTCCTTATCTCAAACCACCGGTGCTTTGACATATTTTCTCTCCCGTGTCTGGCAGAGCAGAGGGGCCGACAGAGCGGCTGTGTAGGCACCTAGCTGCTGGCCAGGGTCAAATCACTACAATACAATACATGTATAAGCAGTCTTCCTGGAGGTGGCAATGTCAGTGTCTGCAGGAGCAAGGGACTGATTCTTTGACTTCATCAAAGCCTGATAGTTGCACAAACACAGCAGGAGAAACCCCAAAGACTCAGCAGATGTTGAAACAATGTATTGAGCCAATTAGCAATCTTTTGTTATTGATAATTAAAAAACGTTTAATAGGACATCTATTTGAAAGCACATTCTGCTCAGTTTAAAGGCTACCTTAAGAGCGTTAACTACGGTATGAGTTTTTGCTTTAGTACATGCATTATATGATGGGGGAAAAAAAAGTAATAGGACACAATCAGAATTAAGTAAAATGTGATTTTTCCCTCTTAAAAAAATAATCCAGCGTAGTTGCCATTTAATAAAGACCAGAAAAAGAAATTCTAATGCAGTGGTACACAAAGGTACTCTGACTTGACCCCAAAATTGAACATCTGCTCTAGATGAGAAGTTGTGAAAAATTCTTGCTTACACAAGTTCTTTCTGTTCACAATAAAAAAAAAATAAAAATCTGTAGATTTAGTTTAAAAATTGCATGTTCTTTTTTCCAAGGAGACTTTCGCGGGTACTAATATAATGCTGTTAAAAATAAAAAAAAGTTGAACAGCTTTTTCAGATCAACATGTTTCACAAAACATCTCCCAAACAACATTACGCTAAGAGAATTTCAGAAACACAACCCAGAGGGGAAAATCATGAATCAGAAATCTGCCTCTGTCAGGCAAGGAAATGTACAGTGGTCCTGAAAAGGATGAGGAAAAGCTGAGAGGTGTCCCAGCATGTTCAGAGATGGTGAGGGCTGAAGTTCCTGACTGATCAAAAAGCTTCTGCTCTGAAGCAGTGTCTTATATTTCGGCTACTGATGACACAGAACAGAGCTATAATGCTCTCCCGTCTCAGAAAACCAAAAAAAGAGGTACAAGCATTACTGAGGCAACCACCCAGGAGTGACAGGCTAGGTTTTGACAAAACTTGACTCTTGGAGGAAAATCTCAGCTTGCAATCTTTTACTCGAGCCCTCTAATTACATATTGCCATCTCTCGTTCGACCACCATGAACCCTACATCTTTTCCCTGACTGCCCCGACTTCCACCAACCCGACACAGGGGCTTGAAGAATCCTGTGTATTTTTTATTAGCTTTCAATTTGTCAGCTCTTGGAAAACTCAAAGAGAAGTAAGTCCAATCTCTACTTTGTATGCTGCTTATTACATGGAAAAAACTGTGTTAACACCCTTTCACATTCCCCTCCTCCCAGTTCAGCAGACCCAATATTTTTACACAGTATTTACATAATATTTATTCCTACTAGGGAAAGTGTTTGATAACTTCTTTTACTATGACTTTTGGAAGGTAGATGGGGCCAAACACAAACAAGCATTTACATATAGTAACATTGAAAAATCAAGCTGTGATATTCTACCCTCATTCATTCCCTACAAGAATCGAAGCACTTAACTTTTCTGAGCTACTGCAACACACAAAGCAAAGCTTTTAACCCTGCTGACTGCAGCAAAACTTCTGTAATAACAGTACATTAATAATACTTATCACTTTACAGCCATAGCTTTTAACTTTTCAACCACTGACCTCCAAGAGCTTAGCATCATTAAATCCATTCTGCACAGGGGGAAATTGGGAGACAGAAACTTCCCCAAGGTCACTTGACAATCAGGTGAATGGCTAAAACTGGAATCCAGAGCTCCTAAAACATAGATTAGTCCTTCAGGCACTCAGCCACACACTCAACTTCCGAGGCTACTTAAAGCTAGGAAAAAAATGGCCTAATTAGCGCTTGTATTTAGCCATTTTAATAGACCTCTCTTTCCTACGCGCCTCTTCAATTCCATTTTTAGATACTTTTCTTAAAAATGAGTGCAGCATTGCAGGCTGCTCTATGTTATGCAAGTACAGCTTTATTCTGTCTAGCAGAATTGAAATTCTTCCCAGTGCATACTTCGGGAATGATTAAGATAGATGAGGATAGCAAAAAAACAAAAACCAAAAAAAACCCTCCCAAAACCCAAAAAACAACCCAGAAGTGATCAACCTGCTAAAGCAACCAGCTTGTACATTTCTTTCTCTCCTCACCCCGCCACAGAACAACTGAATAAACCAAAGACTGTTCCTGGCTCTTGGGCAAAATCCAAGCTATTGCCATCGTTCTCCACAGGTGCTGCGAAAGCAAAAGGATACGGTCTCTGTGATGTGCCACAATGGCAAAGCATGATAAGGAGGAGAAGATCAAGAGACAGGACACACACGAGAGAGGTGGGAGAACAAGAAGGAAGAAATTCAGAATAGAGCAGCATGCATTTTTGGGGGGGAATTGCATCAATTTCTACAAGTACGTACAAGGCAGGAAAATAATTTTCCCTGCTCTTTACTTAAAATTAGTAAATCCTTTAAGTACAATATGAATAGGATAATTTAGAAAACTTGTAAAAAAGTAGAACAAGACCCATACGACAGTAAGGACCACAGGTATATGGCAGAGCTAAAACTTCATCTTTTCTGCCATGCCAGCAAGTGAATGTTCTTACACAATTCTACCTCAGAAGGAAAAAACACATTTCCTGGCATTTGCACGACACAGTCATAGCTTCCAAGTTCTGCAGAAGTTCTCTCTCATGTCAGATGAGGACCTCAGGCAGCAGAAATAGGCAACTCTCACAAAAGCATGCACGAAGCTCCAAGCTGAGATTGACTATGTAAAAGATAGTTCGGCTTCCTCTCACCAGATGGTTTTGCCTGCTTGAAAGCAAAACAATATTGCTAAGCAGTGTCGTATCTTCATTAGCTTTCCACAACTAAGTCCTGCAAACAGATGTTTAGTTACAGCCAAATGCATCAACAAATAAATACAAGGTTCAGTTATTAAGTAGGAGCTCTTCTTTTTCTCAAGTACTGTCCCAAGGTTTTGCCAAATTTTAGTGGTGGGTTTTTTTCCCTTCACAGAGATTTTATACTAAAACTTGCACCAGCTAAGCAGAAGAGATGTATCCTCTGGCAGGCTGAAGTCACATCTACCATCAATTTTACCATGTTTCGACAAAAATATGCTCTGTTCTGCTGACATTATAGCACATTACAGTGAGTTAGCCATGCAAACAAAATCATCTGAAATAAAAAGATTTTATTGAGGATTGTTCCCAGGGTTTGCGAAGATACAGACTATTTGAAGGGTGTTCTGTCTTCTCACTAAGACTAGATTTTGATTTTATGTTACAATTTTCATGTTACCAGTAGCATTGCTCCATTTTTACATTAGCATTCATCCAAATATATGCCAGTCAGTAACAAATGCACCCAGCTCTGCAGGTAGACTAGACCTTAACAACTTTTTCCTTAACTCTCACTGTAATGTACATTTTAAAAAAAAATCTAACATGTATCTAATTAATCTAATTGTAATTAATTTTCAAGTTCCAGTAAAAATATTACATTTGCTACTGATGCAGATTATTAGAGTCTAGCTAGAACCCTACCTTTCAACTTGGCACCATGAAAAACTCGAAAGATAATATAAAGACCACCACAAAACAATTCTGGATTGAGAGGCTATGAAGATAAAAGGTTTTCTCTTGCTTGCCATTTTTTTTTTTTCAAAGGCGCAGTCAAATTGATAGTGTGAAAACCAAAAAACAGAGCAGTTCTCTTAAACAGTCAAATAAATCTAAGCTACTTGGACTGCATAAAGTCTGCATGTGTGCAGCATGTCTGTGGTTTTCATGAGTTAACATCAGTCAGATGTTTGTATGCCTTATTTTGGATAGTACTCTACAGTCCAGAAGTAAAAAGTAATTGGTTTAGAAAACTTGCAAATATATGAATTTAATGGCTTATGCTAATTTATTTTAGTACAAGTGTTAAAGTGCAAAGCAGAGTATCACTAGCAGGGTGTTCTGGTGATCAGTAAAGAAAAGTGGTCTCAGACAAATGGAAAGCATACTCTATTTCTAATAAATGAGCAAGGAACCTCATCCTGTCTAGCACCAAAACATTAATCCAGAGGGTAAAGAATCTGTGCCTGGAAGGACTATCACAGTCACCATCCAAGGTGACTTTGCTGCTGTTATGCGTTTGCTTCAATTTGCTTTGGTTTGCTAGTGGTAGCCTCAAAAGGGTGAGACACTAAATCCCTGACACTCTCTGCAAAGAGAAGCCTGGCAGCATATTCTTGTAATATCTTAAGAATTATGACAGATTGCACCACTAATTTCTCTGGTTATTTGCCAAAGCAAGCCCAAAGCATCCCCACCAATAACCTGGCATTCAGAAAAGCACTCTGACACACAGTCACAGCTGCATGATCTATTCAGCATTATTCTTCCTTCCACTCCCCACGTCAGCAGGGATTTGTCGCAAAATGATGAACTGCCTTACCACTATCTGCGCTCAGGTTCCATCAGGAACCCTGGAAAACCCAGCCCTGCTCAAGCTAAGCCCAATTACTGCCTGCTGGTTCATCAGTCCAGCTAAGCAAGCCTGGAAAATGCAACAGGTAACTAAACACCTTCGGAAGAAATTAACCTCTACAAAAAAAAAGGCGGAACCAATCAACCTCTACATCAAAAGATACTTCATGTCCTACTCCACCAGCATTAAGTACCAAGAAACATAAAGTTCAGGTCAGGTCACAGCGGCTTTATACAGGTTGCTAAACAACAGGCTTTTTACCTTGCTTGCTGGCAGACGCTGCAAATCCAAGCCTTCTCCTTCTTCTGGTAGGAGCTGCAGCTCTTGCAGATGTTGTACTTGCAGTCCTGGCACTGCCGCTTGCTGTTGATAAGAAATGTGAAAGGGGAGCAGCAGCGAATGCAGCAGTGCTCGTTGAACTTTTGCTGCTTGGAGAGGATGCTGCACTTGTTACCCTCTTCGTCCAACTTCTGCTTCATTTCACTGGAATGAGAAAGAAGAGAACAAAAATATAAAACATACTTTCCCTGGGAAATCTCCCCTTTGCCTTTCTCTTCGTCTTTCCACATCTTCATGGGATGCTCTTCAAATAATGCTTGCGGGTGTGAAACAAACATCAGAAATGCGTATTCTAAATCCAGGTGCACAAAGCCGTAGTGTCATTTGAGAATTCAGGGCTGCTCTCAGAATGCTTTACAAGTCTAAAAGCAATCTGTGAAAGTCAAAAAACTTTGGTGCACAATGATAGAAAAAAAATCCTACTGGTTAACAGTTTTGAAAACAAAAGTGTCAGGTTTGCTTTGTTCCAACCCATGGGGTCATTAGGACTAATAGCTCCAATTTGTCAAGGAAGGTTAATCACATACTTTATTTCAGAAAGGTTTTACTAGTTCAGGCTGTTTTACTAGTTAGGACCAATACTAAGCCAACTGCTTAGTGAAAGTGCCTGCAGATCCCCTGGAGTTCTCTGTATTCCAGCAGAACAACTGATTGTTTTAATTTTTTTTTTTAATAACTTGTGTGTGCGTGGCACTCAGTAATTTGGTCTGTGCTTCTGACATTTTAAAAATTAGGCAAGATATCCCATGATAAGAGTAATAAACATCTGGAAGGAACAGCTGTGGAAGTAAACAAACCTGCAAACTCATCCTGCAGTTTCTGGCATGTAAAACTAGGATACAGGTTGAGAGGAAAAAAAAAAAGAGGATTCATGAAAAATATGTTAAATAAAAGCTTAAAGAACAGTGCGAATGTACATATATTCATTCTTTCCATTTCTCAATTAATAGTGGCTACTTTACTATTTTCAGTTGCTGGTAAGACTAGAGTAACATAAAATTTAAAGGTACCACAAGAGAGAGGCTAAGCTACAGAAAACAGCACCAGAATATGCTGTCTTACACTTAAACTAATGCTGAAATATCATGCCACAGGAAAAAAAAATACACCTATTGCATACTTATTCAGGAACTGAACCAAGATCATCTAGAAGCAGCATTATGAGCCAAGTCTGGAATGTTAAAAAGACTCATGTTACTGGGGTATGCATCTTCTTATTTGCCATTTCTGCCTCAGATGCATAACTCAGAATAAAATCAGCCTATTTTATGAGAGTCTGACAGGTCAATTCTAAATTTCAAGTCTAAAAGGCAATCAAGGCAGTGATCTAAAGCATATATTTTTGAACTTGCATCATATTTATCCATACCCCCTGATATGCATGTTTTAAAAATTTAAAACTTCAAAGCAATGTATGTTCCTGCTGTTTGTCCTCTGTACTGGGGTTTGGCTATCTTCGACCAGGTGCCCAAACCCCAGTTTCAAGTAAATTTTTCTTTACGATTTTTGTCCAGATGGCAAAACCTACCTGTTTCTCCACATTTTTACAGAATGTTAAAGGTGAAAAAGGTAGGAGATTATCATGTAAGAGAGGAAATGCCTGAATTATGCAAGTCAAATCAGCTTCCTCATGTAAACTGAGAGATTATCCCACAGATTAAATGGGATGCTTAGACTAGTCTGTCTTATTTCCATTACGCCCTCCCACCATGGTGCCACATGGACAATCTCTCTCGGGGAAGAGAAGTCAGAAGGAGCAGCGAAAGGAAAGATTTTTTGTCCTCGTGTGGCTCTATTATCTCCCAGAATTAGTAATGCTGATACCTGGCAGTATCATGCTCAATAGCGTTTTTAACCCTCATTAGAGCTCTTATGCATGATAATAAGATAAACCACAGAAGCAAAGCCACCTATTAAAGCACTACAACAATGCTCCCACAATATAAAACCAAGCAGTTCCATTCACAACAGAGTTAATGAAGCTCAATAACTAGAAAAAGCCGAGCACACACTGAGGCTTTTCATCAGCACAGGCATTAATTACATCTCTCCCCTCTATCTGGCTGCCAACATTCATTAGAGTGGTAGACCCTTAATATCATCAAGGCATCTGCCTTACTGTTAAATAGGACTAAAATTGGCCAACAGATTCAAAAAGTCAATAGGATGGGGTTGGACAGGCTGGCAGAAAGAAAGCATGACAGAAAAGGCTTCGTTTCCACAGGAAACCAGGAGAAGAAAGCCAATGCACATCCCTCATGGCTGTAACAGATCAATGCCCTCACACAGGACCTGGCAGAGGCTGTTCAAATGCAGGATGTACAAATTGAAGCTCGAGGCATCTCAAGTTTCAAAGTCTCGGACTTGACCATCTAGATGCTTGAAGGGTGTGTGCTTACTGCTCCAGCACTGCCTCCCCAAGGAGGGAACGTAATGTGTTTACAGCTGTATATATATATATATCATGGGGAATAAGCAGGATGAACTAGAAATCTGGGTGCAGTCGAAGAGCTACAATCTCATCGAGATTACAGAGACATGGTGGGATAGCTCACATGACTGGAATGTGGTCATGGATGGCTACGTGCTTTTCAGGAGAGATAGACTGACAAGGCGCGGTGGTGGAGTTGCTCTCTATGCGAGTAAGCAACTAGAATGCATTGAGCTTAACATGTGGGAGAGGACGAGGATGTTGAGAGCTTATGGGTAAGAATTAAAGGATGTACAAACATGGGAGATACTGTTGTGGGTGCCTACTACAGACCAACTAACCAGGAAGAGGTTGTTGATGAGGCCTTCTACAGGCAGCTAGAAGATCACGTGCCCTCGTGCTTATGGGTGACTTCAATCACCCTGATATGAATTGGAACTATCACACAGCCAAGCATAATCAGTTGAAAAGGTTCCTGATGATAACTTTCTGCTGCAGGAGGTTGAAGAATCAACGAGGAAAGGTACAATGCTAGACCTTGTGTTAACAAACAAAGAGGGTCTGGTCACGGATGTTAAGGTTGGAGGCAGTCTTGGCTGTAGGGACCATGATATGTTAGAATTCTGTGCTGGGGAAAGAAATAAGGTAGTAAGCAAAATTTTTACCCTGGACTTTAGGAGGGCTAACTTTGTCCTCTTCAGAGATATACTTAGTAGGATCCCCTGAGTTAGGCTTCTGGAAGGTAGGGGGGCACAAGAGAGCTGATCAACATTCAGACTCTACCTCCATCAGGCTCAAGATAAATGCATTGCCTCTAAAAAAAAAATCAAGTAGAGGAAGCAGGAGACCTGCATGGTTAAGCAAGGAGCTCCTGGAAAAGCTCAAATGGAAGAGGGAAATTTACAGTAAGTGAAAAAGGGTTTTGGTTAATTGGGAGGACTATAGAAATGTGGCCAGAGTATGTAGAGAATCAACAAGAAAGGCCAAGGCGATCCCAGAA